>NC_089736.1:15540024-15699342 GCF_035083965.1 Branchiostoma lanceolatum
ATTTGGTTAGATGTCTCCCTGATGGGGTTGACCGACAGTTCACCTGTTAAGCTTAAAATCAAAATAAAAAGTCTTTGGCTTAGTTTTTGTTAAACTGAAGATGTTTGAGCACTGGATTGAAGTCATCAGTTCAAATCATTGATCACTTTTTTTACATTTACCAAATTGCTCTGCTCTATAAGAAACTAACTTGGCCTTTCAGGACATTACCTCTGCAATTGTGTAGAACCTTCATAAGTGGTAAACAATTACCTCCACATCCGTGGTCCTCTATCACTGTCATCATCATAGATGTCCAGAAAGTCAAAACCATCCTCAAGGTGGAAGCTGGCAAACGTGAGACGAACGTAGCTTCCTTCTGGTACGTCTATTTTCCAGCCACAAGTCTGATGGTTGCCGTAGTGACCAGGATAGTTCGGTGACGTCACAGTGCCTACAGGGGGAGCCGTCAGGTGACCTCCACAATCCGGAGCACTTACTGTGTATTAGGAGATGACGAATGACATCAGCGGTATCTAAAGTAGCCTGATCACTAGTTATTTTATTTCTAGTTGTTTTTACAGAGATTTGTTTTGATTGTTATCAAAAGTTAAGTACACTTGATACAGTGACAGTGTATGTTCAACCCTTTGGTGGCAACATGATTTTCGAATTGTTATGTGGTTTGGTCAACGAATCTAGATCCAAGGCCAAAGGCAGATAAAGTGTACATTGACCTCTTTTGGCAACAGAGCAAACGTGCTCGCTGTAGTCAAACTACCTGTGTAGGAGAACTGGAACCCCTGAGCTGTAACACTCTCGTCAGATGTAAACCTCACTAACATCTGGTTAGATGTACTGGTGATGGGGTACAATGACACTTCACCTGTAAAGCTGGAGATAAGATAGATCGTTTAGGCTCCGTTTATGTTACCCAGAAAAAAATGGAAGCTTTCATTCAATTCTCAATTCAAATCATTCAAACTGCTCCACTCTAATTGAAAATTGTTTGGCTACTCAGGCCATTACCTTTGCATCTGTGTAGGACCCTCATTGTCTCTATCGTAGATGTACAGAAAGTCATAATTTTCCTCAGTGTTGAAACTGTCAAATAAGAGACGAATTGTACTTCCAGCTGCCACTGTGATCAACCACTCACAAGTCTCTTCTGTGCCGTAGTGACTCGGGTAGTTCGGTGATGACACAGTGCCTCCAGCAGGCGTCAGGGTACCTTCACAACTAGGAGCAGTGATCTCTGTCCATATGTCTGAGGAGATGATAAATGATATCAACGGTCTTCGATGTAGGCTGGTCACAAGGTTTGCCCATATACGTTATGTTTTTCATCCTTTTTACAATGTCTGCCACCACGTGTTTTGATTGTTATGAATTTTATTCTGGCCCCGTGATTTTACATGGTATGTTCAATTTGTGGTAGCATGAGTTTAGAAATTCAAAATCGTTTGGTGAATGATGCTAGGTTCAAGGGCAAATACATATTTGCCTCTTTTTGTTCAGGTGAGTTAGGGGCAAACCAAGAAGGTTGTCGAATGTTTGGCGTTTCAAAATATTTCACAATACTATTACTATTGACACAGTGGCACGGTCGCAGAGTCTATACTCAGTGACTCTGTGGAAAAGCAAGTTTATGAAAGATTCTTCTTTGATTTGCACGTCCATTAACCCCATTTGAAAATCAATCTATTATAGCAGAAACTGACCAGAATCAAAATGGGCCAGTAAAAAGATGACGGTAAGAAACTTAGCTACCTGCAAACCGACTGCAGAAATGGAAATTTGTTGTTTCTTTGTTCAGTTATCCGCCTTGGAAGAAAAACGACACTAAAGTTCCAGAACAAGCTGCCAGGAGGCCAAACTCACACCATTTCTTCCATATATCAAAAGCTATCTGCCATCAAAAAACTGAGACCATAGCATATCCACGTTAAAAGATACAAAACAAGACGTTCTGCTAGAGTACTAAGGTCACACACGAGGGGGCCCAAAATTGACATTGACCTTCATCTTCCCGGCACCTACCCACATACCGAATACCATAATCCATCCAGAGTTCTTAACCCTCAAACATCCGAACCTATTTTTGGGACTAAAATGACTGAACGAGGTAAAAAATGACCCCAAAATGTTTGTTCAGTAAAATCTCCCTTTTAACTTTTTTCGCTGATTGTGATCCATACCTTGCTTCATCAATGAAGGAGGAATGTTTTGGCATCTTTAGATATGAAAAATTCCCGTTCATTATCATGATTTATGCAAAAAGATTAGAAGGACCACGTCTTGAACTATTCCCATTTTGACCGGAAGGGGATTTTTGTGGCCCACGCCAAATTTCATGTTGCATAACTAATGAACAGCTTACTCGAGTGGCCACTAAACTTGGTGGCTTTTCATAAAATGTCCTTAACAAAAATGTTCAATTGATAAAGTAAGTTAATCTTTTTCGCGTTGCCACGGCAACAGTTTTTAAAAGGCATATTTTATGAAATATGCTTATTTTAGTTCAAACAAAAAGAGGCTTTGTTAGTACTCCAAATGTATTTTCTTACATTGTTATCATCTTATGTAATCCAATGTAACTTGTATGATTCAACATTGATATTTTATGCTGATTTGATGACGTCATCCGTCAAAATCCAATATGGCGGATAGAATCCGATAAAATTGCGTCTTAATGACGTTATATTACGTTATTATGACATAAAATTTGTAATGGTAATACTAATTCACATGTGCATCATCCTCTGAAAATTTGGTGGTCATGCAATAAGTAGTTCAGGAGTTACAGAGGACAGGTCTCAAAAACAGCACATTAGTTTTGCTGGGGTAAAAAATGACCGCAGTGGACTTAATACAGACTTTTCTATATAACGTCAGCAGTATTGTGCCCATCTCCCTAGACAATTATGAGAGGTTAGAAAAGATGTCTACTGACAAAGTCACGGAAGGCTTTTTCAGATCAAACATGTTCGAAAAGCAAGTCAAAATCCACGCCAGGGTAAAAAATGACCCCACTCGGGTGTTTGAGGGTTAAGTTGTGCTAACTTTAAAAATACGGAAACACACACAAGCAGACACTCGAAAAACAATATCTCCAGTTTAGAAGGAAATGAGAGAAAAAAAACCTTCCATTGTGCCCACTCTTTAATTGGCCAAACAAAAGGATAGAGATGAGTCGATTTGAAGAATTGACAGGAGGAGAAAAAGTCGAATCTTCAGGGAAAAGAATGTATTTCACAGGTAGAGTAAAAGATGAAAATATATTTCGCTCCCAGACCTACGGTATGGTGGAGTGAAATGTGAAAATATATTTCACTTCCCTGAAGTGGTGGAGTGAAATTATGAGAAAACAAAACACCCTCGGGCACATGCTCACTCTTTCTCCATGATAAATTTAGGGTCTTAACTCTGAACTCTAAGCTTAAGACGCAGATGTCATAGGCAATATACCAAAACTTTCGTCAGGGTCTTAAATACCCTTTATGTTAATTTAATGTTTCTGTAGATTACTTTTCCAAAGTCTAAGAGGAATGATACTTAACACAGTTTTAGTCTTTAATACCTTGTCAAGTTCCGATTCTGTTAACGGTAAAACAATCTACATATTTTTTTTTAAATCAACACATCACGTATTCGGCTATGAATTCAACTGCCTCTAAAACCACACATTACTCCGTCCTAGCAGTTTGAAAAAAAGAACTGTTTAGAGTTCAAAAATGAAAAATAGCTTGTCATCTATAAAGACATTTATCATTGTAACATTACAGTTCTAATCTCAGCACCGCACAATGATTTTAAGTGTCAGAGGAACTTTGCGTCTGACGGACTTTTAATGGTGTGGTCATCTTGAACTCACCTAAATCACACAGCTTGAGATAATACAGTTTCAGGAAAATATGTGCCTTTCCATTTATGCAAAATTCCCATTCATTTGATGAAAAAATGAAAGTGTTATGAAACGACTGGCATTTCGTTTTGACTGACCTTCGTATCGTAAGAATCAAATCGTAATTACTAATTTAGTTAGACTGCTAAACCACATACACCTTTGCATAACTTCCTAACTCCACAAGTATGATAAATCAGTGATATTATAAGCATGTTATTGGCGAAGGTAATAAAGCAAACATGATCGCTGTAATCAAACAACTTACCTGAATAGATGAAACGGAACCCCTGGGCCGTTATACTGCTGTCAGATGTGAACCTCACGAGCATCTGGTTAGATGTGCTGGTGATGGATTTCAGTGACAGTGCGCCTGTCAAGCTGGGGATGAAAATGAATTGTTCTTGGCTCTGACTCTGTTTATCTTAGAAAATATTGAAGCTTTGAATTCTGATGACAGTAATTCAGAAAATAAACCACTCTATGCATCATCCAACCTACTCTACTCTGTAAAAGAATTGTTCGGCCGTTTCAGCCATTACCTCTGCAATAGTGTAACGTCGACACTGTCACCGTCGTAGATTTTCACAAAGTCATAACCGTCCTCCAGGTTTAGGCTGTGAAACGTGAGACGGACACTGCTTCCTTCTGACACGGTAAATGTCCACTCACAATTCTCATCGTTGCCGTAGTCATTAGGGTAGTTCGGTGACGTCACAGTACCCACAGGGGGGGCCACAAGGGTGCCTCCACATCCAGGAGCACTGGTCGGTGTTGCTGTGTATGAGGAGATGATAAATAACATCGACGCTGTTCATTGCAAATTGACGAGTAGAGTGAACTGAACTAAACTAAAGGGAGGCAAAGTAAGGCGAAATAACGACCGCATACTTGTTTATTAAAATTATCCTCACACATGTGGAAAGGCCATACCTTCGGCAAATGATTTTTTTTTTCATCTACCATACAACTAAGGTCACAATTTTCATAAATTGTATCAGTAGATTATATTCTTCACCAAAATAGTATAACTTAATTGCTTTTGGTGTTGCCATGGCAACGGGTTTCTGAGGCATTTTTCACATAATTCACTAGATTTGGGTTTAACAATGGGGTCTCAAGGTTTTATTGCTCAACCATACCTATTCACCTACATTAATAACATTATATGTAATCAAGTGTAACTTTCATGATCTAATATTTATAACTTATGCTATTTTCGTGACGTCAGCGGTGAAAGTCATTAGTTCATGTGTGAACAGGGTTTCCCCCCTTCACATTTGTCATTACCAGGTGTGTTTTCAGTGAGAAATTGAACTTACCGTTTCTAGTCTATTTTCATTGTGTTTAAGGGTCTTAAGGTACAAAAAATGCATTTTCAAAAATTTCAAGATTGCCTATCCAAGATGGGCGATCCTGAGGATAGATAAATACATATTACGTCATTCTCGACTTCATGTTGACGTCAATATGGTTACCATTGACAGCAAAGGTGCTGGCAAACTTGGATATCAAAATGATAACATTTTTTTTAAATCATTGCGTAATATATTCAGGTATTACGGGAAATTCGTATATAGACTGTTTTAGCCCATAAAAAATCACATCAATGACGTCATAATTACGCCATATTACGTCATAACGATGTCCGAATCGCAGGATAGTTTTTCGGTAGTTATCAGGGTGAGCGAATGAGACCCCCCCCCCCCCCCGCGCCGGGCCCAGGAAGCCCAGGAAGCCCAAAAACCTGGTCTAAATAGGGTTAATAAAGAAAATTAATCCAGCATTTAATGCAAATTGTGACCTCGTTTGCATAATTCTTATCCTGCTATGGTTACCTTGTAACTTCCAAACACCACAAGTATGAAATTTCCAGCTGTGCCCCAATAGGGAATTACAGTATTTTCTCAGTGTTCATTTGCCTAGCTTTTATCTATCAATGTCTCTATATTTCTCAGTCACATATGTAACATTTGTAATAGTCTCATCATCGATTTGTTTTGTACCATTTCAGCACTGATTATGCAAATCAGAGTCTGATTTGCATAGTTACGTTTCATGATATATCTTGATTATATCAAGCATCCCTTAAGCCATCCACCTATCAAACACAACCGAAAAAAATATCCCTGCCGGAAGGGTAACATATTGTTTCGAGTGTATCAACTTACAGGTGTGAGGTGCCACATGTTAGAAAATCTTATCATGCATAATAGCGGATTTGATAAACTTTCCTCAATAATCATGCAAAGAAGGGACCCCCAAATACCAAAATAACATATATCAACTTGAAGACAATTCATTCTCCAGTCATCGTGTTCATTGAAATCTTTTTTTTTTTAAATCTCTATTAGAGATACCACGGTCGCGGACTCTAAATGGTAGAGTCCGAATTAAAATGGTATTTACATTTCTAAAAACATGGGATACTGGTATGTACACATTGCTTATAAGCGAGTATCAAAGACTTCTCAACCATTAAAAGATTGGGATTGAACACAGGGCTAGAGTTAATTTCTCTAATTACAGAACATATACCTCTCTCAATATATATATATATATATATATATCTATATATCTATATATATATCCCTCATCCGACCGACACATTTTTGCGACGAATCTGGCCGTATGGGGTCCAAACGGACCCCACTTTGCTTTGCCCCCTAAATATATTTCTGGTGGATCTTATTGTAGTTATTGTACATATCCCGTTTCAATAATCTATGGAGAATATTTTGACAAGTTTTGGTGTTGATGGGTAATGCTCATTATCATACTTTATGCAGAAAATGAGGAGAACCCGCATTTTCCTTTAATCCTATCAAGACTGGGGGGACTAAAAGTGCACGCGCCAACTTTGGCATCGTATAACTGCCAAACGACGTATGCTAGGACTACCAAACTAGGTGACTTTTCTTAAAATTTAGTTGGCAGCAAATCTAAGATAATAGTTTAAGTTTATCATTTTTTCTGTTGCCATGGCAACGGGTTTCTGACAGGCATTTTATACAAAAAGTCACAATTTTTTTAACAACAATGATATTTCTCAGCATTTTCTTGCTCAACCACACTAGTTTTCCAACATGTATAACATCATATGCAATTAGATGTAACTTTCATGATTTATTATTCATAATTTATGCTAATTCGATGACGTAATCGCTAAAAATCCAAGATGGCGGACAAGATGAGTATTTTAGGTATAAACAGGCTTTTTGCCTTCAAATTCGTCACTACCTGGTATTTTCTTAACCAATAACATTTATATTAATGTTTCCAGTCATTTCTTTTTTGATTTGGGGTCATACATGGAAAAAAAATGTATTTTAAAAATTTCAAAATGGCCGATCCAAGATGGTGGATCCCAGGGATCGCTTACAACACATGACTTCATTTTAGACGTCATTTTGACGTCAACGTAATCGCCATTGACGTCGTATACTTTGGCATACCTTTAAATCAACAATACACTCCATTTTGTTTAATACCTTTCGATATTACGGGACTTTCCTATTTAGCCTATAAAATCACATCTATGACGTCATAATCACGCCATATTACGTCATAACGTCACTAAATTTACAGAAATTATCAAACTTTACGTGAACATCACTCCCTGCAAATTTGGTGAGGATATATCATACCGTTTGGATGTTAAGAGAAATGTCTTTCAAATTACGTAATAAACGACGCAAAGTCATTTGGGGTCCGTTTGGACCCCAGCGGACAACACACGCATGGATGGTCATGCTTTTTGCTAAGTAGATAGTTTGAGTGATGATTTACATGATTTAATACTTATTATCTTCAATCATCATCTTCAATCATCATCAAAGGTCTTCAATCATCATTTATTATGCAAATTGATATCTGATTTGCATAACTTTTGAGGAAAATTGATACATCCTCCAAATTCCATGATAGGACTCTCAAACATGTGACATAAGTGACTAAGGAAGAGAGAAATAGTAATAAATATCAACTATGCAAATGAAGACCTTGTTTGCATAATTAATGAGAAATACTATAACTCGAAATGGGCTTGATGGATGCTCATGATTTTTGGTACGTAGATAGCTTACGTTTTGCTTTGTTTGATTGGATGATAATGATGCAAATCAGATTCTAATTTGCATAATTAATGAGGCAATTTAAAAACCCACTGTGTTCCATGATATGACTCATCAAATATTTGAATTTGTAACTGAGGAAGAAAGGAATGTTGATAGATAGAAAATATGAAAATGTAGATTAATTTGTCTAATTAATGTTAAACTACTAAAATTCCATACTAATTAATGACGGCAATTTCATACTTGTGGCATTTGGAAGTTATGTGAATGTGAACACCATTGAACAAATTATGCTAATATGGAGCTTATTTGCATAATTGATGATAAATGTTAGCATGACCTTCTTTGTTAAGCTCATAGTCATACTTGAAGACGACGAACTGGTATGATTTATAATTGATGAGAAACACTCCAAATACGTCAGTCATAAAGGTTACAATCATTCGGCGAAGGTACCTAGGTATGAGGTCGCAGAACTCTTGTTATCAATGTACAGATATATGGAGTTTGGAACAGATGATGAGCTGTATAGGAAGTCGAGTAGACTGACGAGGGCGTGAGTGGTCGATCTTTTCCTTCTGCATCCAAATTGTCTTGGGTCGAGGTTGTTGGTTATTTCGTTCATTATCCAGTCATTATCCGGCGAAGCGTTCACAATGTTTATCAAGCTGGGCTGTCAGCGAGATCGGTTCTTAAACAAACACACACAGACACACGCCCGGCAAACAAAACAAACCGTCTTGGTGAAATTGCTAATAAAGTAAAGGTAACAAAAGACATTTTTATATAGCTGTGTGTGTATGTGTGTGTCTTTCTCTGTGTGTGCCTGTGCGTGCCTGTGTTTGTGTGTGTGTGTCTATGTGTGTGTGCTACTTTGTTTGTGTGTATGAGTGTGTGTGTGTGTATGTCTTCGTTTGCATATTTTTGTAGTCAGCATTACTCAAAAACCTCTGGATGGATCATGTTGATATTTGGTATGTGAGTAGGTTCTGGGAGGACTAAGGTCAATGTCGATTTGGGGCCCCCCGGGCTCTGTAGCAGAACTGTGATTTTAAAAATCTTATGACCTGGACCTGCTATGGTCTTGCTTTTTGGGTGACAGATAGCTTGTGATGTAAGAAAGAAGTAATATACAATTTGCCTTCCCTAGCGGCTTGCTTTTAAACTGCAGTGGCGTATTTGTCAAAACCCTCAAACTATAAAAAAAAACGAACGACGATTTTTCATGATATTTAGTACGCAGGTAGCTAAGAGAGAGATGTACATAAAGAATTGAAAATTATGCAAATTGGTACTTAATCGGGAAAGTTGATGAGAGAAATCTATATTTGCAGTGTCTGCCATTACAGTACATGTAACATATGTAGTTTATGACAGGTGAAACATTGACAAATATGCATATTAATTCCACAATCAGATTCTAATTTGCATAATTAATGAGACAATTTAAAAACCTGCTGTGTTCCATGATACAACTATTCAAATATGTGACATTTGTAACTGAGGAAGAGAGGGATGTTGATAGATAAAAAAATATACAAATGTGGGTCTAATTTGCATAATTAATGAATAACAACGTTAATTACATACAGGTAAATGATGGCAATTCCATAGTTGTGGCATTTGGATGTTATGTGAAGGTGAACATAGTTGACTCAAATTATGCTGAGAAGGACCTCATTTGCAGAATTGATGATGTTAGCATAACCTTCTTTGTTAATCTTATACTTTGGACAACGTCTGTTATTTGGGTGAAAACGATCAACTAGTTGATTTATAATTGATGAGAGATACTCAAGTACGTCAGTCATAAAGGTTAAAATCATTTGGCGAAGGTATGTGGTCGTGGAACTCTAGTATGTTAATGTACATAGTAATAACATTTCAATGAGATATGAGGTCTCCGAACTCTTGTTTGTACCTGTAGGTAAAAAGGATGGGTCGACTGCCACAAAGACGATAAAAACGATTGCCACCAGACTGATGTCACACCGTCCAAAGCCGCGTCTGATGTCCATTTTGGGGTAAGTCACCAACTGCCATGGAGAAGAACAACACTACATTAGGTTTCGCTGCTTGTGGTGTGCTTTCTTGTGAACAAATACTCTCTCTGTACCATGGCATTAAAGGCATCCATAGCATATTATGAGGCTTGAAACTTGCCAAAAAAACTCAATTTCTAGTCATGTCTTCACATAGTAAGTTTCAATAACACTATTGCCAGTACATATCGACATTCAAGATGCAAAGATACAATGTCATTGTGTGGTGAGAACTGGTAGAAAACCCAAGTGCTAATAGACTGATCCTGACTGTCCATCGCAATCTTTTTATTAATCAAAATAATACAACAGTACATAAAACACCATCCAGCAAATAAAGACATGATAAATTATAACATAAATTATTCCATTTCCCATAGTTCTTCTCTTGTTTTCTTGAATTCTCCATCAAAGACCTCTGTATAAATAAATGCTCGCACAGCTTTAAACAGGCGGATAAAACGTTCCAGAGCATGCAATGTTCTTTTTAGAAAAGTTGATATTTATTCCTATGGGTTACAATTCTTACTCTGTCCATGCATTTCTAAGATGTAATTTTGAATAAAAAAAGGACGATAATGGATACTACTACGCTTCATGTAGAATAGAGTATTTTTTACGACAGACAATCATGCGTTTATCATGTGATAAAAAAAAAAAACGAGCACGTTTGATTACTTGCCACAGAAATTTCATACCATGGAGTGAACGCACGTACTGTTTACACGAGATGCATTTTAATCACGTAAAATTGTACATGCGTGAGCATTGAGAGCCGTAGGAGTAAATTCCAAACAAAAATGGACCGATCTGCCGAATATTCTAGACTCCAACACTTTTGGTTTCCTGGGATAGATAGCTTTTTTTTCATATCTTAGCATTTTTTTCTGCACCAGGGGAAAATGAAACCCAATGCAACGGCGATAAGAGACTAAAAACACAGCGAGTTATGTGCTTCAACTTGTGGGAACTGTTTGCAGCCTGTGGTTAAACATTTCTGCCTCACCGATACAATTAAGTGCGACTTTGTCAATTTTACATTGTAACTGATAATTAGCACACGTCTCAACTATTTTTCTACGATTGTACAGAGCAAACGTTTCATAGAGCCTTTTTCATCGATGAGGTCATAGGAAAGGTTGTCTACATACGCAATTTCTGAGACGTTCAAGGGTTTTAGTAATTTAAAATCATTCTAAGGTAAAATAAAGATGTGAAAAAAATACGAAAAGAAACTTGAAACAAACTTACTGAGTTCCCGCGAGGCCAGAACTCGGTGACGCCCCAACACGGGCGAATGTTCTCCAAAAATAAACGGGTGTGGTCTAAACACGCATGTTCTTTTTGACGAGAGTTTGGTTTGACCAATCACTGTGACTGATAGGAAAGCACTCGATTAGTTCGATACATTCCCCCCAGCAGAGATCCAATCAGCGTCTTCTTTACTTAAAACTGCATCGGCGCCGCACAAGGCTTCTGGGTATCTGCGAAGCTGCAAATGCATAATTTATTCAGGCATTTCAACAATTGTCCACATTGGAACAATGCACCTGGTTGTATCTAGCATATAAAAGTTCTGAACTGTGGTAGACAATGAGGAAAACGTATGTGCCATGTAAGAATGTTCCCCTTCCCAAGTTTAAAACAGAAAACCAGGATCGAATGCTAGAGTTGTGGTCAAAAATTTGCGGACAGAATGCATGCGTGAGTCCTTAGGATTCCAATTAACTGCTTATGAAATAGTTTGATAGTGACGTGTTTTGCGCTGCATATTTTAGGATTCCAATTAACTGCTAATGAAATAGTTTGATAGTGACGTGTTTTGCGCTGCATATTTTAGGATTCCAATTAACTGCTAATGAAATAGTTTGATAGTGACGTGTTTTGCGCTGCATATTCAGACAGCTGCCAGGTAGAAATGTTAAGACTGTAGGGCATATAGACCAAACATGCAGTGTAGACCCAGGACAACACACACGCACACACACACACACACACACACACACACGCATACAAACACACATATACACACACAAACACATACATACATACACATAACACACACACAAACACAGATACATACAAACAAACACAAATACACAAAAATACAACAAACACACACACACGCGCATACACACACGCACACAAACAAACACACACACACACATACACACACATACATATACACACACATGCACATGCACACGCACACACACTCACACAAATACACACAATCACAGACAAACACCACACACGCAAAAACACAGACACACACACACACACACACACATCACACACATACATACAAACACACAATCATACAAACACACACACATACATACATACACACATGAGATACCCGCTTCGGGACGCATTGCTGATATCAGGGTATATTTGCCTATCAATTCAATTTTACTTATACGATGGATATTATCTAAAATATCCAGTAGCGAGCGTAAAGCTAAGATAGGTTGCCGAGGAGTTACCGACCCCTCGGTCGATTCAAAACTTTCGGCTGTTCAGCAGAGAGCTCAAAGTATATGATGGTATATCAACCACATGAAACTAGTATCTATATACGGATACAATGATGTATCAATAAATATTTTGTTGCCATGGGTATTCTATTGTTTCTTGGTGGACGGCTACACAATTATTCATGATCATGCTTGATTTACATGTATAACATTACCAGTAGATGGTCAGTTGTCATTATTTCTCAGTTCATCCATGCATCAATATAGACATGATTCAGTGTAGAAATACAATACATTTTACATCTATACGACGGCTCTACGTGAGTAAATGACTCTGCTTACGACCGCAGAGTGGCAGAAATAGTACATAGCATAGCTGACCAACTTGGCGGCTAATTACCCAATAGGGTAGCCTTCGCAGACTTCCTAGAAAGGAGGTCGTCCCTCGGCGACATAACTCCTTCGGCCTTAGAGAACCTTGGCCCATTTGAAATCGCTTCACCCCCCTCCCCCAAATATATACGCCTCCGTTCTAGGACGACTGCGAAGGAGGCTACAATAGGGGCTGTACGAGCAGGCAGTCCCTTCTTTATTGGGGTCATGTTATTTTGCTGGAGAAATCGTATGGCGGCCCGTAAACTCCCTCTCCTTTCAAATAAACGCCACCAAGAAGGCATGCAATGGGGGCTAGTAGCCAGGTCGTCCCACCATGGGTTTTAATAGTAATCTTTCTGTACCGAGTTCCTGTGAAACCCTCTGTGTGTGTGGAAACCGAGGTCAACGATAGCCTGTAGCTAAGCAAGATACTTCAAGTATTGCATGAAAAACAGACCGAAGGGGCAGGATATTCAAGGTCATGTTTTGTGTCATTGGAAGAGTCTACTAGAATACGGGTGGAACTTTTCATGCAGGACCATTGTTTCTAACGGTCTTTTAAGGCAAAGAGAACCGGTGTTACCTTCGCTAAAGCCCCCCTCTCACTGGACCCACAGCAGGCTGGCGGCGTCGCTGCGGCTGATCGAATTGACAAAGCACCCAGCGAATTTAATTGACAAAAAATGAATCTTTTTAAGCTTTGTGTGTCTTGTTGTCTTTTTGGTCATACTTGTATGATATTCCCATTATAGTAATGGATCGTATGTATTCCGTAAAATTCCTATGTATTCCGTAAAATTCATATGTATTCTTTGGCACCCCTGAAAGTGAGAAGCTTGGACGCTTGAAAATTTATAGTAAGGTGCACAATTAGGGTGCCATATTTGAAAATGGTTAAAATTAAGGTTCATTCTACAAATATGTAAAAATGAGCTTACATTTTCCGGCTCGCTCTCATTTAAAAACCACTTTGGTATGACCCTCAGCGGAGTTCTTTATACTGCAGCCGACTCACAGTAGTCGGGCGGTTACAATATTCAGGCGCGAATCCAAGCCGATCGAACAAACATCGTAATCCAACTCATACACACTCAAAACTAACGTGTTCCACTACCTTTCACCACAGTTTCCGCCTCGCTAACGTACACAGAAGAGAAACTACGGCCTTTTCAAGCAATGTGACGCACTACTTCATACCCGAACTACTATTGGGGACGGGGGTCGCCCATTAATACTGTATTCTGCTACCTTGATGGCATGGTCCCACGTTCCAGCTGCATTCATCTTAACTCGCTTGGTTCCGTTTGCAATCTGAATTGAAAATAATTTCCTTATGGGAGGGAGAGGATTTCGACATCTTTTAAAAATCATAAAATTGTTTGGAACAGTACATTTTGCCCACAAAAAATATAAAGAAACAGCTGTTCCGTGTTTTTTTTTTTTTAGTTCGTTAAGTACAATTCGGCCTGTTTTTCCTAAAGGGGTCGTCATCCTTCTATACAAACATTCTTACGGTGCTTTCCGGCTATGAAAGAGGCATGCATTTTCTCACGTTGTCGCTAGAGAACCTCGCTCTCCGTACCTTTCCGACATGCGCCTGCCACGAAAATATCACGAGATGCTCAAATCGACCTACAGGCCGTTTTTCATTGAGTTCATGAGGGAAGAAGTAAGGATGAGACAAAATATATAACAAAGATACGGTTTGCATATTTTTAAAGTTCAATAAGTCTAAACACTTTTCCCTATATCTTTACTGATTTGCGGATATAACGTTAGTTTGAAATTATAGCCAAGCTATCTGACAAATAATTTGGCTTTTTTTCCTACAAGGGTCGTCATCCTTCTAAACAGATATTCCCATCACGGTGCTTTCGGCTCTGAAAGAGGCACGGATTTTCCCACGTTGGCGCCAGAGAACCTCGCTCTCCATACCTTTCCGACATGCGTCTGCCACGAAAATATCACGAGAGGCTCAAATCGACCTACAGGCCGTTTTTCATTGAGTTCATGAGAGAAGAAGTAAGGGTGAGACAAAATATCTCACAAAGATACGGTTTGCATATTTCTAAAGTTCAATAAATCTAACCACATATTTCTACATCTTTACAGACTTCCGGGTATAACGTTAGTTTGAAATGATAGCCAAGCTATCTGACAAATGATTCACTTGCATCAGCCTTGCCTGTGTTACACAATATCTCGCTGTCGGGGCTGATTTGCTTATTGATTGTACTGCATACGCAGTAAACCAACTCATGGCGTAACAGAACGAGTTTGTAGTGACAAGTACAACCTGCATATCAAGATAGATTTATTTAATCCACTTCCTCCACCCACACCGGCAAGGACTCCTTCTCCTTTCGATAAGGGGATCGAGATATGGCTCTCCTCAAACACGGAACCTCCATTCAACGTCCTATCCAAGGGACGTCCAATCGAAGCTGGGTACTCATTATGACTTGAGTTACGTGAGGAAAGTCGTGTAAAATGCCTTCCCCAAGAGCACAATGTCAACAGTACAAGTCAGGGGACCTAGGATTCGAACCGAGGACCTCTGAATTCTGGGCCAAACACCCTGCCATTCCTACATCGCGATGCCATTTGGCCTCCTTTCTTATGGGCCTGACCAGTAGAAGGGTAGCAAGAAGTTTAATTTTCCCCTCCATAATTCTTAATCCATGTTCATATCAAATTGAAGTCAGCAACTCGAGTTATAATTCGCTGTTTATCAGAGAGATCGAGACTGTACATATCCTAACGGAATCTGTACAATGACTCAGCTCTGACCTTCCTTCGAACAACAAGCCCTGACAAGTTATCAAGACTATCACACGCTGAATCCGTCATACACCAGACCTTTTGAAATGATTGAATGAATTTTGAGGTGTAATATTGAAAGACTTCCTTAACCTTTCAGCCGTGTAATGGATTGTGGACATGCCGTATTGTATTGTTCACGTCATTGACGTGAACTCGGATATTGATTCCATACGCTTTTTGCTGCCCCCCCCCCCCCCCCAACCTGTGCACACCGCTTCATTGATAATAATAACTTTATTCCACAACAATTGTACAAGGCACAAAGTATGGCATCCACTGGTACATAGATAAAGTTCTATTAGATTAATCAATCTATCGAATACAATATGGTGTAGTAGTATGGGATGACAATGGTATTTTACAATCATTGGAGGAGTGACATGGTCCCGCGTTCTACTAACCTGGTCCTAGTCTCTACGGGTCGGCTTAGGGGTGTTTTTCCCGGCCCAGTCTGCTATATTGAGCCGTTTCTGTCAGCCTGTCTACTTAGCTAAAATATAGAATTAGGAGGCCAACGTAAGGGTGCGACCTAAT
Organism: Branchiostoma lanceolatum; assembly: GCF_035083965.1. Lineage (NCBI taxonomy): Eukaryota > Metazoa > Chordata > Leptocardii > Amphioxiformes > Branchiostomatidae > Branchiostoma > Branchiostoma lanceolatum. Next base: position 15,556,235 of record NC_089736.1, read on the forward strand.
TAAGCCAAGTTCGTAAACCCACCCCCGGGCAGGTTAATCTGTCTTGGCGGGAGGACACCACTCCCAGCGCCGCAGAGATACCGGGGAGCTTTCGATGGTATGGTTTCCAGGCTACCGTTATTCCACCTGCAATCCCCTTACCTTACCTATTCCCGTCTGCAACCTGAATTACATCTTATTCAAGGTTTATCAAGGATCGGTGTAAGCAATTTCAATTTATGCCCGACTTTATGTAGCCTGGTCCCAGTCTTTAGGGGTCGGCTTAGGGGTGTTTTATAGGGCCCAGTCTGCTTATGATTGAGCCGTTTCTGTCAGCCTTTCTACTTATATGCCACATACAATTTCGCAGCCCTTCTCCTTTCCCGTCATAGATAGGTTCGCCGCGAAGTAATTTAATCCAAGGCCGCAAACACACCCCGAGCGTACTAAGCTGTCTGGGCGGGCGGGGATCCCTCCCGGTGCCGTAGAGATATCGGGGAGCCCCCGATGGTATGGTTTCCAGGCTAGACTTGATGTAAGTGACGTATTTTTCGGTTGAATCATCGCAGACGTACTTGGTATTAGGCCACAGCAAGTAGGTTTTATGAATGACATCCTTTGCACACTCCAAATTTCATGCGAGAGGTAAAATTATTCAAGATAGGTAAATTTTCACAATAGACACCGTACTATCGCTGTAACAAGTGTTGAAGAGACAAAATATGGTAACGTTATCACAGGCAACAATTCACTTATTCCTTAGTTCAAGAAGTGTACAGAATGACACTATTTTGGTAGACTGGTATTGCTTAACAAGTTGGTAACTACACTACAAGTTGGTAAATGGCTACAACATGTACATTGGTGCCACTTCTACAACTATCGAACTAAGTATTCAGCTACAGCCATGGCTACCTCAATAGTGCCGCTTCTAGTACAAATAAGGGTATAACATATTGGCCTATTTTTGTACTTTCTCGTCATTCTGGCGATATCTGGATTGGGAATAATCATAATGTATTTTTTTACATCAGGTAAAAGTTAATGAGCGCGCTTATGGCATCCATTAAATCTATATTTACTTTAGCCAAAAGTCTCAAAAGAAGTGTCAGTGCTTGGTGCTAATTACGGAGTAGGTATTTCCATACATTCTAAGTGTCCTAGAATTGTGTTGTAGGACAGAACAGTTTGCTGACCAACAATGAAAAATAAAGAATAAATTGATAAAAGCAGCTGTGTATTTCTTTCTGTCCTTTGAGTAAAATTAGACATATTTTTCTTGCAAGAGTCGTCACCCTTCTTTACGAATTTCTCAAGGTGATTTTCAGCGTTGAAAGAGACACAAATTTTCCCACGTTGGCGCCACAGAACCTCGCTCTCCGTACCTTTCCGACATGCGTCTGTCACGCACAGATCACGCACTAGGTGGGAAAATGTTCAAATATAGATACCTCTCGACCAATCAGAGTTTGCCAAGTCATCTATCCACCTGCGTGTCAGACCAAATATCACGGTTTGACAGTCGGTGAAAGATCATTCTGCGAGCAGAGACGACAATCATCGGACCGAAACAACTTGGTGAACTTTTTGGAGATATATCTACCAGGCAGAGATATATATTACAATGGGTAGTGCCACAACCAAGTTCTCAACCCAGGTAAGACAGTAGCGTTACAATTCCTACGCCTATGTACAACATTTCATGTGCTAGCTCAAAATGATGTGTTAAAAGTTCTTCATATAAGTAAAAATGAATATTTTGATGACACCTAATCAGGCCTTTTAAAATCTACTTTTTCCTCGTTATGCCAAAGCCACGGTTAAATTGGCTTATATTCTTTTTTAACGTTCTCGCTCAATTGACGGACTTCCAAGCATTAGAATAATTGACGTGATTGATTTAAACTGAATGTGGCTAAGATGGGGGATAGCGGTGTATGTTTGTTTTGAAGGATTGTAGATTATAATCGGGGGGAAAGCAGTGGGCTGGGAGGGAGTTCCATGATTTTGCTGTTGGTGGAAAAAGATCTGTCACTGTAGAAAGACTTTGAGGCTGGTAGTTATGCAGTGCAGTGATGCGAGTCAAAAGAGAACCTGGTGGTACGCTGACAAATTCTCTGTTGTGGGACAGGTAGTGTAAGTTTTTTGGAACAATGGCCATGGAAGTATCTATAGAAAAGGGACAGTGAGGCAATGTTTCGTCCGTGAGAAATGGAGTCCAGTTTTGGAGCCAAACAATGACCAATGACCACACAAATTCTCTTTAGGATGCGATTTAAAAGATGTAAGCAATTTTTTGAAGCTCCAGCCAAGAGATTTGAAAAGTACTCCATGCAGGGAGGAATGTTGGATTTGTAAAGATAAAGTATATTCTCGGGAATAAGATAGTGACTAGCTCGGAGAAGCGAACTAATGGTTTAGAAGACTAATAAGTAACTTTGTATTTTCTTTCTCTTGCCCAACCCATAGGACATGCCTGGAAAAAAGGTAATCACTATCAAATAACTATTGCTCAGCCCTTGTGATGCCTGGTCCAAACCTAGTTTCACAATGACAATCGTTAATTTGCCAATACATGCCAAAATGCTAATTCTAAGTACACGTAGTGTGGAATAGTGATACGGAAGTGACATTAGCAGATAACACCTAAATATTAAGATACTAATAAGGTACAATACCAAGATTTGAAGCTACTTGTTTTACTTTTTCGTTGGAGGGAGTGCTATTAGGGGACGAATTTGCCCAATTCTTCAATAATATTTTGGTTCCTTGATTCTAATGTTAGAATTGTTCTCTATCTGTTGGTAATTATGATAGTGGGGAAGCAAAAATATATTTTCAACGCTTTAGGAATTATGTGATCTAACGTTACGAATCTCAGGCAACTACTCATGAATTTATGTTGTAACTAGGGTGAATCAAAATCCGACTGCCTGGTTTTGCTGAAGATTTCTTCTTACTGCATCGAAAAATTATCCACAAAAAAAGCCAACCTGGATTGAATGTCTCTCCGGCGACCTGACAAATCAAGTCAAAAGTTAATGGAATGAGTGTTCAATTTTTTTGTACAATGTGCCTTCATGTAGTGTGGCCAGCTTATGGTGTAGTATACGCGGAGTTTGCAAGGGCATTGAGACACCGACGGAGGTTTTCTCAGAACAAGGCTAGATCTATAGAAATTACATGTTCATGTCAACTGCATGTAGTCCGTGTGCAATGCGAATACTATTGGGAGTGTCTTTTGTATATTAGAAAGAAACTGCATGCAAACGCTACTGAGATCAAATGAATTTTCGATTGCAGAGTGATTTGATAACACCGCAAGGTGTTAGAGTCAGCAGGTCCTTCTAGTGTGATTAGAATAACATGCGTTTACGTAAACAACACATTCTCTGTGGTAGTCTAAAGAACAGGTAAATTCCGTTTGTTGTTTCATGCACCTGATTTGTTTTGTCCTGTGTTTCAGCTGTTCAGTGCATCAGCTGCAGCAGCTGCGGGCATGGTTACTGTGAAAGCCGCCCCCATGGGAGCCAAGGTCTGCGCCTATACCTCACCCGATGAGACCAGGTATGTTTCATGCCCCCCTCCCCATCCTGCGTCATGAAAAACAAACCGTCCCAAAGTGTCCATTGACAAAAACAACTTATAACGATGTGCCGTTTAGGGACATTATGTCCATAATCCCATGTGAATTATTCTTAAAGCTATCATATTAATTTTCAAGGTAGTTTATTATTTTGCCAAATTTATCAGTAATATGTCAAGATGTATTATTTTTCATACTATACCTTCCTATACGGTTGTAATCTTCACACATTTCGGTAATCCGTGTAACGGGAATGAGTCCACTTTTTTCTCTCTTTGGCAGTGTTGGTAGTAGAAACGATTGCTGTACGATCTCTATATTTTCTCAAAGTGACAATTTCATGTTGGTCGTACAGTCAACATTCTTGATAAATTCAATTTTTTCTATAATTTCTAGAGTTCTATCAGTACTTTTTAATGTTTTGATTGGGATAATGACGATTTCCCATGCCGTCCTTTGCAGCATCGACAAAGCCTACAAGGTGTACAATACTTCCTGCGGAACCTGCCAGTAAGTATACCTGTGACGCCGAATTTCTACCCCGCCAGATCTCTGCTTTGCAGGGTAGAGCGCATGCGTTGGGCTCGGGATAGGGTTTGGAATGAGTTTAGGGTTAGGGCTAGCGACCAGGGTTAAGGTTAGGGTTAGGGTTAGGTTAGGGGTAGGGGTAGGGTTAGCCTCCACAGCACGAAACCCTCCTCCCAAATTCTAATCATACTTCTGCTCGGAAGTTACAACGCCACAAGAGTTTCACACACTTCTCCCACCTCATGTTTACTGGAAACCCCCTAGCAGTGTTGGGGCATTTATTCAGCAGGGGAAGAAATTTCCCTTTAACAGTTGTGTTTTCTTTTTTTCACATCACCATCACTAGTAGATATAACAGAAATTGGTGTGAGATTAAGGATTAATCAATTTCTAGCTTGTTCGATAAATCAACTTGCATTGGGCGTTCTAATACGGCATATCGCCAGCAAAATACAGGGAGATTGTCCCGACTTGTAATCGACAATGCGTTACGTCTGGTTGACTATCTATAGCGTTGTCATGAAAAAATTTAAAGGCCCTAATTATTATTTACACAATTAATCTTTATTGACATAACAAAAAGCACAGCGACTTTCGTTAGGCCTTTAACAGCTAAGCATGCAAACAAACAAACGAACAAACAATCGGTGACGAATTAGCATTTCTATGGAATTGATATCAGCTAATTAACTCGAAATGTATACATTTCTAATTCTAGTGCTGGTGGCTGATCCCGTCTACCATAGACGTGCACCAGATGACGTCATCTCCTGAAAACAATTACAGCCGGAAGTGACGTCACATCAGCGTAGTTTATAGAATGTGACGTGTCGTTGATAGATTATCACATTTACAACTTTTCGTCTACAACTGGACATGTTGTTCTTATACAATCGAACCGTTTATACATTGTAACTACATGTATGAAGATATCTCTTTAGTACACATATAGATTCAAAGCATAAGCAATTTGACAAATATCTAAAGTCAACGATGTAGAAAACTGGAATATTGTTCCTGTTATGTTGTAGTAACTATATACAAAAACCATGTTAAAGTTTGTTTATTCAGTTATAATATCATATTTCTGACTCATAGCTACAGTCTAAGCATCATGACAGAGATGTCAAAATAAACAAAGCCTAGCGAACAGTAAATAAAACAATGGTTGCAAATATATAAACACTGTGTATTCTGGAGCGGCAAACGTCACTGTAGTTTAGAATTTAAAAGTGGAACAAGTAATGGCATGTGAATATGTGTACCGTTTCGTGCTGCAATAAAATCTCTTCAGCATTGTGTTCCAAACTCTGATTGTGCTTGTGTTTTTTTCCGACTTATATTTTGTTTCATGTGGATTAGATCTGATAATGTAACTTATTTTCCCACAGTATGAGCGAATGGAAGAAACACACATGCGATTCAATGTAACTGAATCTTCATAAGCACATTTACAACATAGCACAACTGTGCAGGTAGGGACGAACCATATTAACCAGGCCATAAAGAATTTATTTAATTGATTATTAATATTGGCCATTAATATTCACCGCGTACCGCCCTTCACCGAAAAACAACAAAATCAATCCCTTCCAAACAATCTCATCGAACTCACGACACGTTGGCGACCTCACTGAGTCCTAAATTGGACTTGTGTTACCCTTGAGTTTATAATGAAAATACCATGCAAAACGTAAAAGTGGTACTGAAAAGACACCAAATTATAGCCTAAAAATTCGTTTCTATCGATACAATTCGTTGACCGCTTTGTCAAAATAAATCGGTCAGTCAACAACAATAGTCTCGGCACCATTAAAAACATCATTGTAAATAATAATGGGTTGGGAATCAATGACTTGTGAGCATTCGTAAAACAACTAGAAACGTTAAGGTAAACAAAAATAAGGTACATGTATCATCACAATGTGGTCAAACAGAATGTCATGTCATTTAAATTGACTTCAGATCGTCTTGTGGAAGGACCCAACCTTACGCCAAAAGTTGTCGTACAATAGCGGTGCATACAATGAGACAATAGCTAAAAGCAGGGAACATCTAAAATCTTTCGACGGAATGGGAGGGTACCTCTGGGAAGGGGGGCTAAAATAACATTTAGAACCACCTCTCCCCGTTATGTATATATAGAACAGTCCCTTATTTAAATTCATAGCAACTTTGATCTAACTTATTTTCCATTTATATTCTTATACTAAGGAGTTTCATATCTAAAAAGGAAACAGACTAATGCGTCACATTCTGTTGTGTTGGCATATCACCGGAAACGTACGATTGGTTGTGAAATGTTTACCAGTAGAAGAGTAATATTCTCCATCGTCTGTTGCAGATATATGGGATAACAAGTAGAAATTTTCCCATGAGGATCTCGCTTTCTGTTCAACATTGCGTCTGTTACGCATATATCACATGACAAGCTTCAAGCTCCCGCCGGGAATGACCTAACCCCTACACGGTGGCTTGTAGTTTATACCAAAGAGCCCTCATCATCGGCCTCCTTCCGTCTGAACAGACGATGGTACGCGTCCACTGAAGAGCCCTATTTATAATAATAAATGGTTTATTGGTCCGAAACTACCCGTACAATGGCAGTAAACGCTGAATTGCTGCACGGTTTACAATCACATAATAAACAATAATACACATGTTACATATTTGCACACCTGCACTTTATGAAACTGTCGCAAGGGTCTGGCGGCTGCCATTCGGGGCCACCAGGTGACCTCAATACGACCGCCCCTAACCGTAGTCAGATGCCCATTCACACTTGAGTGGAGTGAGGAAATTCGTGTTAAGTGCCTTTCCCAAGGGCACAACATCGGGGCATACCAGTGGTTTCGAACCCGGGACCTCTCGTTCTGGGCGAACCGCCTTACCGATTGCGCCATACGATGCCACGATTTGTCAGAACACAGCAGAATACACCGGGATACACATTAAAAAAAGGGTAAATCGACCGAAATACAGTGGTTTGACGGATATATATATATATATATCGCAGATTGCTATTTGGTGAGATTGGTGTCTGAGTGAACGAACTGAAGCAAAATGAAATTTTCTGTCTTTCAGACGTTTGTTTACAACTACATTCACTTCATTGACGTAGGTCCTATTTATAACTTTTAGGAGCAATAAACGGCATTTTCGATAGTTAGAAAAAATATACTACTTGTCTAACAGTCATGCGGTTATATTGTGTTATGGTTTGTTAGTGTAGGTAACCAGGGTACAGAATAGAGCGTTGACCACTTCAAGGGTCATGGTCATTGTTAATACATGTCGGAGGTCACAAACGTAATTGTTCATCCTGATTACCCAAATTGGATGTTTTGCAGCACGGTTTAACCGATGTTAGATGTGCTACTTACGTTTCAGGCGGTAAGTATAGTATAAAGCATTTCATATATTGACTTCTATATTCTATTTTGACGAAACGTATCGAAATGAAATAAACCAGAAACATATTTGATATGGCGGAAAGTATTTGTCAGCCTCTACCAGGCCCCGCGGATTGCTGGGAAATAGTAGAATTTGGCCAAATTGAGTGAATAGTATGAAGGTAGTAGGCTATGGAGAGAGGGTCCAATATGGGTCTGCGAATGAAACCCTTGACGGCCAAACTCCCCTTGCAAATATTTTCCTTTTAGCCGGCTCGGTTAGTCTGTTAGAGACTAAAGTATTCGCGGCTACGTTTCCCTGGATTTGATCCTGCATCTAGTAGAATAACCGTTATAGGGCGCTCCTTGGCGGTCCTTAAAGTGCAATGAGGTCTTTCAGTATAACGGACCTTAGCTAAGGTCAAGTGACTCAGAAAATTAAAGGACACTTCGATGGGGATCGAAAACAACAGAAGACTTTGCGTGAATGCGTGCTTTCAATCTATTCTGAACCGTCTAATTCTTGTGTACAGTGAAGAGTGTACAGTGGAAGTATGTAGTGCACTTTGAGAACAAATCGCTGGGGGGCGCTATGAGACCGTGGGTATTCACATAGTGGGCATGTTGCAACAGCAATTTGTAACGTTATCTACCGGTATACCTCGCTGGCGAAATAGCACTAATAGTGCATTTAGTTGCACGTGGTTGCTGTGTTGATTTCAAAGGGATCGTCTGATTCGGGGGGGGGGGGGGGGGGCTCGGTTGTCTGTGTGATAAGTTTTCTTGTGGCCAGTGACATCTTCTTTTCTGTACAGACAGTCCTATCAGGAGTGCTGGACACGAGCGTGGTGAAGGGTGAAGACATTTCTGTGTGTCATCATGATAGCACATTCAACATTTCTTCATGACCAAAGGTGTTGATGTTTCTACTGTGGCCATCAGCATACGACGCACTTCTGTTCTTTATACCAGAACAGCGTTCGAAAGTTTTTGGTAGTTTTAAAATCTTCAGGCGTACAGGGCCGTACCTTGGGTATGCCTTGCTTGTGCCTACGTACCTAAAACACTCACAAATGGACTAAATTACGTATGAGGTGGGTATTGTGCGCACACCTGCTTATGATAAAAAGTTAATACGCAACTCATACGGTCATAATAAAAGCACACGTTTGATAGGGCCGTGACGTTAAGCCCCTGTCACACTTGTGCGTAAAGACAAGCCCGCATGGCTTGCGTATTATCATGTTTTGGGTTTAGATTAAGTTTGCAGCCGAATAAGTGATTTCTTATTTTCGATCACTAGGCTGCACAACGGTGGGTCAAAGTGGAAAACAACTTTTCCCCGCAAACCTTATTTAAACCCAGAAAAATTAATGCGCAACTCACGAGCACTTCAATATACGCACGCAAGTGTGATAGGGCCCTTACCCTAATGTAGCCAAACTTCCCTGGAAAATATTTTCCCCATAGCCGGCGTAGTAAGTCTGGGAGCGACTAGTTATCCTCCCCCAGCTGTTACGTTTTTTTTTTCATCGTAACCCTCTAGTGCTATGGAATTTTTACACCATTTCGTACTTTATCCAAGCCATGGATGTCGGTTGTAGGTTACTAGTCCTAGGCAGAGCTAGAGGTAAGGTGTCCGCTTTGCAGGGGCAGTTGTGAGTCGGTGTGTGAGAAAAAAAAGAAGCAAAATACATATCAAAATTGTGTCTGCAATTTGCGAGGCTACAAGTTAAACTAAAAATCATGTAGAAATTGTGACACTAAAAATTTATCAAAAAAAGAAGAGAAAGACAAGAATATTACTACTACCTTTAGTTATTGAATAATCGTCGTGGTTAGGAATTTTATCAATAGTTACATACATGTAATTTTTGTTAATATGGATAGATATATGATGAATTTGCTCGTGCAAATGTTGCCTTAAAGTTTCTAGTTTTATTTGTTTTAGCAACGTGTCCTTTCACTGAGCGGGGACAACGACTCACATATATTAGAAAACAAAAAACAAACAAAAAACCAATACAAGACAAAACGTTATCGGAATAGAAAGCCCGGACATCTAATAGACGATTCAAATACTGTTTATTTGCCGTACTGTACATAATGACACAGTGGTCTATCATTACAGTATGTTGCAACAGTCCGAAGTGGTATTTACGAGTTACACAATTTCACACATGCCCAAAATGAGTGTTAAAAGGGTGCGTAAATATGCATTTGTCATTCAGAACAAACTATAGTGGCTCGTGTGTAAATTGTTTATATCGTCACCAAGGCAGCCTTCCAAACGGTGTTCCCTCGTACCAGGCACCTGGTCACACGGTGCGTCATACGCGTCATACCTTAACAAGGTATCACGTTCAAAGTCCCAAAAAAACTTTATTCAACGTGCAAACTTACAGTCACCTTATTCTCTATGAAGCCTCATAGGGGCATCGCGTGACGTACCGATACATCTCCAACTGGTACGTAGGAAAATACTGAATATCACTAGCACTTCTCAATAAGAAGCAAGCGCAGGTGGTTTAGAGCTAGCAGGGCGTCAGATAGTGCCGAACAGGCCTCAACATCTAAATAGGTAAGTTGTGTTGTCTCTTTTTACTTACGGCTTGAACAAGCTTAAATGTGCAAACACCATGTAACATCGTTGAATAAGATCGTCACAAGTCTCGGCCTAGTCTCGTTCTCGCGAGACTAGGCCACTCCGTGAACAAGACGAACAGGAGTCGTCGAAAATTTGGAGGTGCGTATTTTCGCTACCATTTTCTAGTCACTGTTCGAAGAATGTTCTTGTAACTACCATGTAACATACGGATGTGGGTGAACGTGGTATAGGTTTTACAATGCATACTACAGAGTAAGCTCGTTATCTGGATAAATTCAATGGGCGAGTATTATTCTCGTTTATATAACACCTTTCTAAGTTTGCGCTATGCTTAAGTGTGTGCATACTTATCACATATGACCACTGAAAGTGAGTTAAGAGATACATGGTTATTGTATTAAAACCAGCAACATATCCGGCAGGATTTGTCAGGAGAAATAGCCTCGATTAGGCTTTTCTATGAAGATACGATCGTAAATTCGGCAAAGGGAAAAATTGGCCAAGATAGTCAGTCCACGGGAAGGTTAACTTTTCTCCATCTGCGCACATGAAAGCCTATGCCTATGGCCAGGCCAAATTCCCCTGGTTCAATATTCTCCCAATAACAGACGTAGCTAGCCATGTAGAGACTATAAGAGAACTGTCAGAAGATTGTCTAACCTTTTCGGCATAACGGAACATGTTGTTAGCCGAATGGCACAGGCGTTACCCCTTAACCCCTGTCCCACTAACAACGCATGTTTACACAATACTGACCTTAAGGGTAATAGCCCTGGCTTCACCCACAAATAAGGTGCAAAACTCAAATTTTGGGGAATAATTGCGAAGTAAAAAGTCTTTTAATGAATTTCTACTAAACTTCGAATCGTTGCGATCATTACTTTTCAGACTACACCCAGTAACGTTAAGTTTCAATTGGTAGAGGGATAAAATCATGGTCAATTGAGTTGCGACCTAAAGTGTGCGGGTTAAGTTTCTCTGCTAAACGTCGGATACCCACTTCTTTATGGTTGAAATAAGAAGGGAATCTTCATTAAACATTTGAACAATGTCTTCGAAGATTTTATGACGATTCATGGCATGAGGAACTTGACCAACACAGCTCTGATCACAGTTCCCCTTGTTCTTTTCTCGTCAATTACTTCTAGTTTTGGTGGATACTGCTAAAAGATGGAATACTACATTATTATGCCCCACATTTTTAGATGTGAACCTTATTTCTGAGTGAGGCTGAGGTTTTATTGATAACCCATTGTATGTTGTGTATATAGCTAGTAAACATCACGAGTTGTGTGAGGATCAAGCGCAAATCAACCGTTTACCTGCTTTGTGTTAGGATTGAGAGATGATTAGATGTAAAAATCTGCATTGTGTTAGGTTTAAGAACGAATTAAGTATGTAGCTGCCTTGTGTGCGGATTAACTTTGTAACTGACTTTCCTGTGGATAATCAGTAAGTAAGAACAAGATTTATATCTGCCTTAAAAGAAGATTATGTGTAGATTTATTTTGTGTGTTTAGAAATATATATTGCATTGCATTAGCATTATAAGCTTTGGTCTTAGTTTCTTTCTAGCACGTGGTCAGTGTAAATTGTATTTTCTGAGCTAAGGTACTTTGTACCTTGATGAAGGTTAGACATCTAGGTAACAAGATACGCCAAAAGACAGTCATTCAAGCAACTGGATAAATCTAACCCAGTTGCTTGAGTAACTGTTCTTTTTGCGTAAGGTACTTTGCGTTATTTTCCGTCATTAAGTTAGTTGATTTATGTACTCGTGTTTAGTGGCGAGCTGCAACGATTGCACTACTAGATGCATGAAGAGAAATGATAAATTATGTTAATAGAGAAGAACTACTTAACCCCCAAAGTTGTTTTTTTTCTCATCTAAACCGTCTTTAATAACCCTTTGATATTCCTACTGCAGATTTCACCATGTGGACCGCGGCCTCAGTACTTGTGTTGCTGTGTGTTTTACCACTGACGACTGCCCAAACATGTAACAACGCTAACCCGTGCCAGTTTACGGGTAAGTTCTACACCGTCTCTTTTCATTAACAGCATGTATACTTAAACTTAGCTTGATCAAAAATCAACGAAAAAACAATTGTCCAAAAATTCTTTCTGAAGCAAAATTGAAATGTCATTTCCAACGCAAAATATGGATTAATCCAACTTATTGTGATGAAAATTACAGTTCAATTTTACTTCAGAATGGTTTGTACCAACAAAGATGAAGTTTCAATCTTATTCTTAGTATATATGCTGATAATGCAAACTGAATTTCAAGGGTAAATTCAGGTATATAAACTCAGCACTTGTGTAAGACATTAGGCATACCGCACTTAACGATAACCTGTGTAATAATAGTATTATTATTAAGAAACCCTTTACTTTTACGAAAAAAATACCAAACTATCTACAAATCATGGTTTCAGTTAACGTTCTTGGTTCCTGCCGCCGGTCTCGTGACGTCATAGTAAACACGTTAGCCGGTTTTGAACCTTTCACTGCGACTAACAGAAACAGTATTTCAGAAATATAAAAGCAAGTGTTATAATAACTTAATATATATTTGCATACCAGGTGGTGACGCGTACGTTAAAACGGCTGAGGTTGCGTCATCAAATGGGGTCCTGATTCAGACCTTGACCGTTGACATCAGTGACGTCACTATCGAATGGCTGACGACGCAGCGGAGAACGTACAACGGAGGTTTCCCCGGTCCAACATTCCGTCTAAAGGCTGGAGACAACTTGAACCTGAAATTGGTGAGTCAGTCTTTATTCTGAGAGTTTTACCTTCAACCTTCTAACGCTCGTGTCATTTTTGCACCGGTTCCCGTAGGGATCAGTTTAGTCCCGGCCCGGGCCCGAAGCCACAAATTTGTCCCGGTGGACTGTCCGGTACCGGGGCTCCCACAATTATCTCACGGCGTCACGGCGTCTATCTGTTACCGGGCACCGCGTTGATTTAAAGGTCGGGTTAAAATATTCCGGGTCCGGGCCGGGCCGAAAATAATGCCCTGCAGTTGCATGGTTTCCAATGGGGCCAAGTAATGCTAGGGTCACATTTTAAATCCTGGGCCCGGTCGGGCAGTCTTTGGGAACGTAAAGTATGATATAAAAGACAACAAAAACACAAAACGTATTCCCTAAATTATCTAAGAGCATAGCTTGTGCAAATTTATTAACATACACCTTGATTTTTCGTTTCCGCAAACAGCCCGGCCGGGTCCCGGTTAGGAAATGTGACCCTAGCATGCATAAGGGTCACGCCCGGAAGTGTAAAAAAAACACCCCGTTAACAACCCTTTGGAACCTCTTTTTCCCAATTGTGACCTAAGCGGAAAGCAGCCGTCTGGCACCAAATTTATATTGGTTATGCGGTTTGGGGTTATGCGATTACGTTTTTTTTTATAAATATGAATTGGTATTGAACTTTTATTTCTATCTCAGTTGAATGTGTGATAGTTGTGTGCCTATTTGTTAAAAATAGAGAGAACGCTGGCGACCCCAATAGAATGGTATGGTGACCCTGTGACGTCACAATTCAAGATGGCGGCCACCATACGCCAACGGATCCAACAAAGGTTTTGCTACGCAAACCTGTAATTGCTACGAAAACTAACGATACCCTATGGCTATTATCGTAATAAAAACGCATATCCTATTACATTACTGGTGAATGTAATATGTTATTAATCTGAATACTGGGAATGCAGTTAAGTTCACGTGCGTTTTATTTCGCGTAAAGGGGAAAATAGAGTCCAGAAATATACACAAATTATGCTCATATTTTGATGTCTGTGTGTTTTGTTGTCGTTCATATCATACTTTTCGTTTCTGCAAACTGCTTGCCCGGTGCGGTTTTGAAATATGACCATAGCATTATGTAGCATCGCGGTGGCGCAGTGGCAGGGTATTTGGGTCCCCTGATTTGTCCCGTATTGTCGTTGTGCCCTTGGAAAAGGCACTTAACACGACTTTCTTCACTTCACTTCGGTAAAAATTAGTAACTAGCTTCGGTTAGGGAACTCTCACGTATAGAACGTTAAATGGAGCTTCCTTGTTTGAGGAGAGCCACACCTTAAACACGTTAAGGAACCCATCACACGTCGACTTATCGAAAAAGGTAGGGGTCCTCCCTGGTGTGAGTGGTTAAAACCTTACAATCTGGTCCGGGTTGACATCATTGAACGATGATAGTCACCTTTTATGTCAATCCTGTCACAAATATGGTAGATCTTGATGAGGCCCTGTTGATTTGACTATATGGATGAAATCCTTCCGAGCCCCGAAACTGATGCGAGCGAATAAGTTAAAAAAGTTTGACCAAAAAAAATGCCTTCATTATGAAATCTACTTGGTCAGGAAGGTTGAACAAACGACTGAACATAAGAGTATGATATACAGAAATATAGATTCTTCTTTTCTGTTCTTTGACTTTGGCATTGATGTTTGTATTCTTCTACATAAATTTCGTTTTCCAATTAATATCTTTTTACAACTTACGCCATACATTTTACCATTTTGCAACTGCTTTGTATGATTTACATTATAGTGGAAAACTTTATTTATTTGTTTTTTTTTGGAATCGGAAGAAAATTTATGCGCTCGCATATGTCGTCTATATAATCAAATCAACATGGCCTAAATAGATAAATAGATTTGTTATCATGGTAATGTGTTATAATCTGATTATTTCGTATTTAAAGGTTAACAATCTTGGACCCCAGCCTGAGGGTGTACATAATCAGTTTCATGATCCGAACACCACAAACCTGCACACACACGGACTACACATCTCGCCTCAGGAGCCACAGGACTACGTGCTTCTGGAGGTAAGTGGCATGTCGTTGTGTGTTGAAGCTTAAGTGTACTTTCCCCATTTCACATCGAATAGACTCTCTCACCAAGGGTCAACCGAAAGAGAGGGGAGAGGGGGAGAGGAAGAAAGAGGGAGAAAGAGAAGAGAGGGAGAAAGAGAAGAGAAGGAAAGAGAAACAGAGAGAAAGTTGAATAGAGAGGAGAGAGAGAGAGGGAGAGAGAGAGAGAGAAAGGGAGAGATACAGAGAGAGATCGTCAGAGAGGAGAGAGAAAGAGAGAGGGGGGAGAGATCAGTTATACACCTAAGACTCTGAGTTACAGCTAAAGAATGTAAAAATAATAGGGACTGACCCACGATTGAGTGATGACTTTGTGTGTACCATGGTTAAACGGCTTTTACATAGTAAGGGAACATTCACCACCTACAGTAGACTAACACCTTGTTATGGTGCCCCTTTGTGGCCCAAGGACTATAGAAACAGAGATGGGTACAGCTCACATACACCGAAAGGGGTGGGAATAATGACATTACGTTTAAAGTAACCCATTAGCAGGGTTGAATAGGAATATTTTAAAATCCAACAATTTCTGATAGTTCGAACAAGTAATACACTGAAAGACAAACCTCACTGTTCATCTAGGTGTCTTGATTGATCATTGATCTTTTATCATCATGTCATAGATTTTACCCTGGTAATCCCCAGGTTGGCCCAGGAGAGACGTACGACTATAACTTCCAGCTGAATGGAAATCAACAGGCCGGTACATTCTGGTACCACGCGCATCACCATGGGTCCACGTTTTTCCAGGTACATGTACACGTTTTCGGTGTAATTTTGGATGGTGACGTAAAGCCGGCGGTCCCGTGTATGCGGGAGCTTTGGGCATAAGCCTGAAGCGTCAAACCTCTGCATGTAAAAGAACCCAACACACTTGAAGAGAAGACTAGGGCCGACCCGGTGTTCTAGGCCAAAAACGCAAACCGTGGCGAAGCCGCGCATTGCATTACCACTAGCTACGTGAAAAAGCATCATGCTTCACCTCAATTGAGGATGCCTGCTTTACCTTTCTAGGAAATATGAATATATATTTTGAACAGGAAATATAGACAGAGGTCCTGTAACTAGGAATGGGGGGGGGGGAATCTGAATTATTTTTTTATTAATATCTTCTATATGTAAGAAACAAAACGACACTTTGTCTTCTCAAAAGCTACCCACATATCAAATATCGTAACAATTCTTGAGTTATGCGGTCTACAAAATGCGGTAACACAGACAGACACACACATTGACGGATAAATCTAAACCTTTTATTTTCATGGTGATAATAAGCTGTTAAACATTTCGATGATTGCCTTCAGGTCGCCAGTGGTCTGGCGGGGTTGTTGATAGTAGAAGACGAAGTGAGCTCCATGTCTGCTGAACTAGACGCCATCTCCTGCCCTCACAACTGTGACAAGGAGGTCCCCATGCTTCTGGGAAAATTCATAGACTACAACGGGGAGGACGAGACATTCGCGAGCGTACAGACTGACATCGGAGATCCGTTTACGTAAGTAGAGCATATGTTACATGCATTTTAATCTTATAATGGAAAACACTTCCAATATATTTTTTCCTCATTAATTACGCAAATTGAGACCCAATTAGCATAATTTGAACACCATTGTGTACATCTCTGTCTAAGCTACCTACATACTGAATATCATAGAAATCTGTCGTTCCTTTATTGCGTTATTCTACTTAGAAGATTTTCACAATAACGCCCCTGCTGTTCCGGAGCAAGCTGCTAGGGGGCCAAAACCTATATTACTATTTTGTCACATCACAAGCTATCAGCCACCTAAAACTCAAGACCATAGCACGTCCAGGTCAAAAACGGAAGTTTTGCTGCAGTACCAAGGTCACATACCACGGGGCCCAAAATCGACCTTAAACATCGGCTTCACAACACCTGCCCACATATTAAATATCATCGTTATCTATCAAGAGGTTCTTGAGTTATGCTGACTACAGTAGTGTGGAAACACAAACAAACAGACAGAGAGACAGACACACCCAAACTTTATCTCCACTTTTCATGGAGATAACAACTGAACCACCAGATGAAGACTAAATATGTCTAATTTGATCACTGTCTAAAGTTCTAGGGTTAATGGAGGTTCGTTTCACTTGTCGTCTAGATTGCTTGCTTTCTGACTTTCTTGATACTCTGAGCAAACGACAGGTGGTTAACTTTCCAACAGCACGACTAGTAACAGCAACAGGCTAGATGCTAAGGCCACAGCAAGTACATTTTATGGATGACATCCTCCGCAGACTCGAAAATTAATGAGATAGGGCTATTCAAAATCAAGATTCCTATATTTTTAAATTTTGAGATAATAATTCTTGTTAAACAAGAATTGAGGCGACGAAATATGATATCATGACCAGCAGGTCTTTTAGTCGTGCATTCATTCATATATGATATAAAACCTCCTTGATTCAGCAGTAAAAATGTCCTTGTAGATGTGTATACATCTCAATTGACTAACTAAAACAAATGCAGACATGAACTTGTTGTGTCATCATCTGAAGCAACTACAATGGCTTTTCATATGCGATGAAACACCTTGTGTATACAACCCAATTAACTAGAACCCCCCTCCCATTATTCATATAATCTCCTTGCTAGAACAAATGCAGAAAACAGCTTGTTATTATACCATCATGACTACACTAGGTATTCATATGCAAGGAAACACCTTAGACTGTCAACGTTTGCTGTGGCCTGAATAAGAGTATACATTCCAACCCTCAGCAGGTAAGGCGATCTGCGTGTATTACTGTCTGACATTTGTAAACCTGCCCTGCCGCTCCACAAGACAACGTTAGCTCCTGTACCTAAACAACAAGAGCTTATTGACTTATTATCATATTAACAGGTTTGCGTAGCAAAACCTTTGTTGGATCCGTTGGCATGTGTGGTGGCCGCCATTTTGAATTGTGACGTCACAGGGTCGCCATATGGTTTAATTGGGAATGGTGTTTTTTTCTGGGGGGGGGGGGTCCCTAGCGTTCTCTTTATATTTTCACGTTTAACTCAAATCAAAATCAATACAAATTCATATTTATAAAAAGACCCCGTAATCGTTTAAACTAACATAGCAAACCTGAAGTATATGTAGCACAAATACTTAACACTGGTTTGTCTTGACGTCGTCCTGACAAAGATGATCTAGTTGCTGGAGTCACTTTCGTATTGAGATCAAAAAGAAGCTTATGATGATGAAAATAACTTGTTTTTTTATTATCTGAAGAGTTGACAACACTGTCACAACGTCTGCGGGATTGACACTTTTATCTTATCTGACTGATCAACAGACTGGGGTGTCAGCCTACATGGTTAACGGTAAGTCAGTATCACATATCATTTTTAGTTTTTGTACTTTTTAAACATTTTATAATATCATATACAAAAACATGACCATGACCGTCTCTGGGAGAAATTTTGGAGAAAAAGTCTTCAGGCGTTCTTGAAGACCATCAATCATGATTATCAAATGTACTGAATTTGTCACATAAATAGATATGTAACGTTCTAAAAATATGTCTGAGCTTAAATGAGGTAATCATCTTCCAATACCCTGTTATCAAAAGAAAACGTCATAATAGACCACTGAAACAATTCAAAATCAATATCGATATTGTCGCTTCTGTATAATATTCTGAGCCGTAAGGAAGAAAAAAAAAGCATCCTCTTTTTAGTACAGGAAACCGTAAATGCCAGGCAAATGAGGGACTCATCTTCAGTCCAAATCGCCGCTTATGCATAATATGTTTAGCTATATGAGACAAAAATCATCTTTTCATTGTAGGATGTTACTGGTGTCAAGGATGCCACTGGCCTACTTGTTAAGTACACACTAAAACAGATCACTTTTATAACGGTCAATATCACCGCTAATCTAATAATTGTTACCATACATTGAACCGTGTACGTTTCTATTGCAATACAATTCTTCTTGTGTTATGCCTTTCATTATCTTCCCCTTCTTCTTTCCATTGCTTTGTGCAGGTCAGGTACGCCCGGTGATTACTATGCAGCCAGGCGAAATCAGACGGTTCCGTATGGTGAACGCCGGTCTCTCCGGCATGCTTCTTCTTACCATTACAGGTGCGCAGATCTTGATCTTGATCTTGACCGGGTACTGGGCAGCACCCCTTTGTTGAGGTAAAGCGCCCAGAGGCTACCAACTTCAACTTGCTGAAGATTTTGTAGCCTATAAAGTATATCAGTGTGCAATTTGATCGGGTACTGGGCAACACCCCATTGTTGGAGTTAAGCGCCCAGAGGCTACCAACTTCAACTTGCTGAAGATTTTGTAGCCTATATAGTATATCAGTGGGCAATCAAACTTATCTGCTAAAGGAGCCGAAATTAAGATTTCAAACCAAAAATATTTCGAGATCTTATTAAGACCTACACATTTACCAAATATCGAGACAACCCATCTAGGCATTCGTAATGTATCGAAACACACATATACACACAAAACACACCCAGACACACCCAGACACATACACACACACACACACACACGCACACACACACACACACACACACACACACACACACACACACACACACGCACACACATACATACATACATACAAACACTCATACACAGAAAGACACGCACAGACAAACAAGCAGATTGACAGGCATAACTTCATTGGCAGATGTGATAAAGACTGATGAACATAGTTATGTGTATGCTGTTGATATAATTCATTAGCTTCATCTCTTTAATGTTACCTTTTAATTAAGGTTGTGAGATCACCATACTGGCCTATGACGGTGTCTATGTGGACACGCCCTATTCCCAGGACTTCATCTTCATCCCGACCGGAGGAAGATGTGACGCCGCCGTGAGGTGTTCAACAGCAGGAACCTACGAGGTAACCTTCATTAACATTAATCCGCCGGGTTGCATAAATCCGCCACTTTGAAATGCATAGAGACGACTTAAAAATCTAAATGATGCAAAGGACCTTCTGATTTTTTTCTTTCTTTGTACTGGTACGTAAGTAGCCTGCATGTGTGTGTGAATTGTTCTTGGAACCTTTTTTTCAAAGTTCTTGTTTTTGTGGGTGTATACTAGACATAAACATATATATACTCAAAGGTCTATTGATTGTAAAACACAATGCTGCGTAACTCCAACGTGTTTATCCTTGGCATTTTGTGTGCATCATTTAAATCCTGTAAACCCTTGCCAACGTCAAACACAGACATTTTTAATCTACGTATGTCATGCCCCAGCACCTTATCTAAGTACTTAGGCCGATACATATGTAGCGCTTTACAAAAGAGAGAATGTATTGTAGCAGACAGAACCGTTTAACGTATACTGTATTAGTACGCAATTTACGTTCATATTCTTGTAGTTATATTAATAGAATAGAATATACTAGTTTAGTACTGATTGTATTGATTGCCTTGTCAATGTTGCCATACATTGTGCTATGTACAATTGTCGAGCGATAAAGTTCATTCATTCATTCTTTCTTTCACAAGATACGCTCCGGGGATGATAGCGCCCACAAACCGTCTATCGGAAACACTGACATCTATGAAGGAGTCATCGCCACCATAGAAGTAACAGGTGACTGATCTGACTTTCCTTTCAGTAGTGAAACATTGTAAATATAATTTTACCAGCTGAGGGAGTTTGCTATGATTTCAGGCAATGTTTTGGTGTTTTCCTGGATCAGAGTAGCCTCCTTCGCAGGCTTCCTATAACGGCGGCGTATATATCGGGGGGGGGGGGGCAATGTTCTCTAATATGACGGCAAGGGAGTTGTGTAGCCAAGGGGGATGTGTAGCCGAGGGACGACCGCCGTTATCTACAGCCTGTTCCCTTTCGGGCCCAGCAAAGGGAAGGTGATTATGACAGCTATTCAGAGAAGCTATTCACATGTTCGCGCAAGGGTAATTCACATGTTCGCGCAAGGGTAATTCACACGTATGCGAGGAACAATTGACAGAATGGGCCCGGCACACGCCTGGTTTGTTACGGGAGTTTACAGCTGAAACCGTGAAAACGGAATAACACACCAGTCGGGGTCAGAAACGGAGGCTAGTTTAAAACTATCTCTTCAATCAATGTGGGCATTTAATCTGTTGAAGGCAGCCGGACAGAAATTGGGAGGGGGGGGGGGGAGCGGCATGCAAGGTCGCGGCTTTAGACGATCACTTTAGAAAACAAACACGCGCGTCTTAGGCTGCCTTAGTATGCAACATCATCTTCAGCTCCTATGCGAAATTATCCGAATTGAAAACAAATCGATTTGCCATGGCCAGCTAGATCGCTTGTCCCAAGAACTACACAAAACAAGCTCTCCTTTGACGACGGCTCTCATGGTCTGCAACAAGATCTTGTAGTGGACAAATAACCACTACCATCGTCGTCTCCTTGGCAAGAGACGGCAGTACGTGTATCTCGTAACAAAGTAACTTTTCTTGACCTATAGCCAGGCCGACAAAACAATCCTTGCTTTCTGTGGTAAGTTGAAATGTTTTGATTTTTTGTAACCGATTGTGATCCCGGTGACCGTTAGGGAGGTGCGTGCGGTTTATTGAGGTCCACGGGACGCCGCAGTTCACAAGGCCATGTTGATAGCCCTTAAGTGATTTTCAATTTCCCTTTGCTGGGCCCGAAAGGGAGCAGGCTGTAGATAACGGCGGTCGTCCCTCGGCTACACAACTCCCTTGGCTACACAACTCCCTTGCCGGCATATTAGAGAACCTTCGTATACCGATTTGACTTCAAAGGAATGGGATGAAAGAAAGATCACGTCAAAGCCTATCTCCAAGAAGAAGAAAAATGTAGCACTTCATTATGGAGAATTAAATTTTTCCCCAACTCAAAAAATTGCAGATTGTTTCTTCCTCAACTTTCTGACCCAATTGCTCTAGACACGGGTGTTTTATTCACCTGTGTAATGCGTCAAAGGTTATTTGAAATCCGTATCGCAGCCCGTCCTGGTACATCAGTGCCCATGCGTAGATTGCCACTTTTACTCTTCTCACAATGTCGTCCTGTTCGGTTTGAAGGTTCTGCAGTGTCCATGAACTTTCCAACGACGACACCAGCAAAACCGTTCTATCTGAGAGACCTGCAAACCGTACCAGACTCTGCCATCGGCGGGAGGTATGTGGTGGAGCTCGGGCCTACTTCGTACATCAACCGTGAGAAGTTTACAAACGCTACCTACTACCGCTACAATTTCGACGTGGATACTATCCAGGTATGGCAATGTTATACATGTAGTTGAAACATTGTAGTAAACCCCCTTAACCCCTCCCCACAAGTGTGACAGTCCGCGCATGCGTACTGTGCCCAGTAGTGTAGAGGCTTTGCCTGGATGAGGAGAGCATGTCCGACTAGACGAGTTTGATTGTACTCTGCGGGTCTGTGTAATCCTTTGTCAACGCACGTGTGGCATCATCACTGGGTCAAACGTTATCGGAAGTCGGTACCGCCTCCCGTCCCTGGGGAAAGAATGTTGGTGGACCCTATTGGTGGGCCCTGATGTAAATGCAATAACGCGCTTGCCGTTCCAGAGCAAGCTGCTAGGGGGCTCAAACCTACACCACTTCTTTATTACATCAAAAGCTATCTGTCACCGAAAAAAAAAAGACCACAGCACGTCCGGGTAAAAAGATACAAAAACCGATTCGGAAGTTCTGCTTCAGTGCCAAGGTCATATACCAGGGGGCCCAAAATCGACCTTGATGTTCGGCTGGACAACACCCGCCGACATACCAAATATCATCATAATCCATAAAGAGGTTCTTGATTTATGCTGACTAGAGTAGTCCGTAAACACAAACAGACAAACACACAGGCAAACAGACAGACAGACAGACACACCCAAAACTATATCTCCATTTTTCATTGAGATGAATATCCACTGTCAGGAGTGGATTTTTTCCAACACAGAACAAGCAGATGGACACCCTCTGCACATGCACGTGACCCATTTCCAGGTCATCTCCTACAACACGTACAACGGACCCACCACTGTTCAAGATGCCGGAGATGGTGGTGATGGTGCATTCGCTTATTATGACTTAAACGTACGTATTACCGCAAATTCGACTTGAATTTGAAGCTCTGTTGTACATATATTGTTTCTTTGGTTACTTTTTGTGCACTAGTTTATGAGCGCGCCAACCCTGTAAAATGAACACAAAAAAAATAAATCATCATCATCTTCTTTTCATCCAGACGGACGATCTGTTTATAAATAACTAGATAGCTAGTAACATAACAGAAGATCTATACCTAACCCTTGCTATATCTTTGCAACGTTCAGGAACATGTTAGCTAGCTAATTTTGTATATGCAACATATCCAAATACCTTTGAAATTACGTCAAGAAGCACGACATATAACGTCTCATTTACAAATGCGGAAATATTATAATGAGAAAGACTTCTCTCCCTGATACCTGTCTGAGAAATTACCGGAATATTTCTCTAGCTTTCATGACGTCAAAAGTATTTCGGTTACATTGTTTGAATATCTGCCTTAGTTCTTTGTTGTTTCTAACTGGCTCAGAAAAAGACACAGCACTAAATTTGTCTCCTGAAAACGCATCATCATTTGTTAATATTTAGTGTCTTTCTTTTAACAGCGGAATTTAATTTAGTAAGGCCATGTTGATTTGATCACATGGATGACATGCCCGCGTGCATCAATTTTCGTCAATTTTCACAGAAATTAGAAGGTTCTACCATACTGTAAATCGGAGAAATCAGCCAAAAAATGGGCAAATACATGCCGTATAAATTGCAAAAATATATCACGAAAAACAGACACTAATGTCTTGAATGACAAACTCAAAGAAGAGGACCAGATACGTGAAAGTCAAAAAACGAAGAATCCACAATTCCGTATACCATTATCTGTGTGTTAAGTCATTTGTTCAACATTCCTCACCACGTAGATATCAGAATGATGGCAACTTTTTTAAAAACTTTTTTTCTATTCACGCGCTAAAATCAGATTCGAGGTTCTCATAGGATGTCATCCATATAATCAAATGGACATGGCCTTATTTGTGTATTGAAAGATATTTTGTTCTTCCAAAACAATGACTGCCAATTGCACATTGCCCAGGGCAATATGTGCGACCAACAGCACAAAGATTTCGACGCGACCGCCATCAATGCTGGCCCCATAACCGTGGATACGACCTACCTCGGCCATGACACCAACGACCGAAATCTCGCGGGCTACGCGAGAATTGGAGAGTTCCGAGATGTCCTCCTGATTCCCCCATTGGCCAGTGTCAAAGTCCGTTTCAGGGCAACCGAGTAAGTTTTGAAATTGATTTTATCCTATATCATTAATCAATTTTCTGAGGATAGAGGCAGGAAGAAAGGTTTTTCACCCCCGTAGGTACTCTCGAGCAATGATGCGACTAATCAGTGGGAACCGAGAAATGAGAGACTCTAATTTCTCGGTTTCCATTGATAAGTCGCCTCATTGCTGGAAGCCCAGATATAATAAAACCTCGTCACTGGTAGATTAGCAATGAAGGCACCTTCGGCGCTGGACACCGAGTGATGACAAAGGAACCCTTTACCTCGGTACTTTTCCGGAAGGAAATCTGATATCCTCCCAGAAACTGTCTTTGTCGTACACTATCCCTATGGCTGTACGTATGTATGTGAAAAATATAAAATTTAAAGGCAACAAAAGCAATATTAGGGCCAAAAAATCGAGAAAAAAAGAACATGGTAAAATCTTTTTGCTAGTGACATTTACTAACACTGTTAGTTTCGAAAGCCTACAAAATTCCGGGCAAATTCCGACCAAATTCAGTGAGTTCTCACATCACAACGATGGTGTGTGTGTGTGCCATGGACGTCGCTATACATTGTGAAAGTTTTGTTTAAACTTATCATGTATAGAAATCACAAAAGTGTTCAATGGGGTTATAGAATTTTGTTTTCAGTATCATCGGCAGGATTTCAAAGGGTAGCTAAACTAATATTTGTCAAGTGTACTGCAGTATGTTAAATAAACCACGAAGTCAAGTTCTTACTTGTTTTGCATTAGTCCACCATAGATTAGGATTTTCACAACATTTGAAACACAATGTCGTATTGCACAATGTCGCACGACGTTTGGCCTTTTGGCGTCAAAATCTTTTGGTTATACTGCAATATCAAGGTAAAGAGTTAAAATCCTTCCACACCATTATTGATGTATAGGGTGGTGCCCATCTCCTTTTCATAGCCCTGGGCCACACTGTGGTGCAATCACTGTAGCAGGGGGCAGTCCACTGGCAGTGAAGTGTGTTTAACTTCCATACTGTTTCAGATAAAGTCTATTCTATAAAGTCTTTGGTATGACTCAATGCACCTCTTGTCCAGAGGTGTGCTACCTGGGTCTTGAACCCCAGTCATTCTGGTCCAAGTAATTTGAACCAGATGTGCTGAGAGACAGAAGCGCAGACCACTACACCACAGGGACACCCCAGTATGCTTTACAAAAAGAAAAACTTCCTCCAGCTACACAGGTCCATACCGGCATACGTGCTTCACTGCCACATCCTGAACCATGTTATATTGGTCAATGTCTTACGACCTTTGACCCTTGTGACGTCAGAATCCTGGTGTTATACTGCAGTATGCTTTACAAAAAACTTCCTCCAGCTACACAGGTCCATACGTGCTTCACTGCCACATCCTGAACCATGTTATATTGGGCAATTTCTCACGACCTTTGACCTTTGTGACGTCAGAATCTTGGTGTTATACTGCAGCATGCTTTACAAAAAAAACTTCCTCCAGTTACACAGGTCAATACGTGCTTCACTGCCACATCCTGAACCATGCTATATTGGGCAATTTCTCACGACCTTTGACCTTTGTGACGTCAGAATCTTTGTGTTATACTGCAGCATGCTTTAAAAAAAAACTTCCTCCAGTTACACAGGTCCATACGTGCTCCACTGCCACATCCTGAACCATGAGGACGAGGGGATGATGATGGTGACGTACTGTAGTCCGTCCGGGCAGGCCACACAGAGCCCCTGGGAGTCCTCCGGTGGACACAACCCGGGAACCTGCTCGTCTACTGACGCGTACCCAGACATACTGCAGAACAGTGCCGGGAACAGACAAGCAGTCATCAATAAGTACGGGTATAGAATACTGTTTCTCTTTTAAAGAAATTAAAATTTAGAATTTCAAAGTTTTTTAGATTTTGAATTTTTTTTTTTTTCTTTTTTTTTTTTTTTAATTTTAAATTTTTCATTTTTTTGTATTTCTTTTATTTTCTAATTTTCTTTTAGGATTATAAGAATGGTTTATTTCGCAAGTTAAAAATAATGCACAACGGTAGCAGTCTACATACTGAATTGGTGTTGTAACATTTACATTAAAACATTGTTCACGCTCACGTGATTAAACAATTAAATACGATATACACGGTACAAAACACATCGACCATTAAAACCATTGACTCTTTACGACAATATTCAAAGATCTCGGAGATGGCCATAATAGGGTTATTGACCCTCCTTTAGGTTTTTAAACGGTGCGATAAGGCATGTTCGGTTCCAATAGCAACCTATGTTCGGTACAAATAACCATCTAATGAACAACCAAGACGGTGAAGTTATAAGGTGGTTATAGGAACCGAACATGAGTATGACACCAAAACAATTAGACCAATAAGTTGTCCGTATATGGGATTTTGATTACCTGGGTTACTGGAAAAATATAGCCTTCTGATTGGCCGACGTCATATAGCTATATGATAATGTATATTCCCTACTGAAAATTACTCCACTGTTTCGGACAAAACGTTGAGCTGCTGCAAGTAATGCAAGGAGAACGTCATACACAATTAACAACCCAACAATTCATATCCCTGTAAAGCCATCTGGCATGCATGATTTCGTTGACTGTATAGACAATTGCACTGAACCGTGATTATAACACGTTTAGCTAGTAGGTAGCATGTAACTGTTAAGGAGTAGACGCTAGTTTATTTCAACAGATACAGTACTATGGAATAAATTTCTTAATGTCGGCACTTCAAATATGCTACGTTTAACCTGATTGCTGCCAACATCTGTCAGTAGAACTGTAATTTCCCAAGCCCCGCACCCCCCTCCGTTTCACTGGACCC
Organism: Branchiostoma lanceolatum; assembly: GCF_035083965.1. Taxonomy (NCBI): domain Eukaryota; kingdom Metazoa; phylum Chordata; class Leptocardii; order Amphioxiformes; family Branchiostomatidae; genus Branchiostoma; species Branchiostoma lanceolatum. The sequence goes on from NC_089736.1 coordinate 15,583,359, forward strand.
GCGGCACGCTGGCGGCGTCACTGCGACCGATCGAATTGACAAAGGACTTAACGAATTTCTTCGACACAAAAAGGTATCTTTTTAAGCTGTGTGTTTTGTTGTCTTTTTGGTTACACTTGTACATTTTCAATGATATTCCCATTATAAAGTCAAGGGTAACACAAATCCGGTTTAGGACGCAGTGACGACGCCAGTGTGCCCCAGGTCCAGTGAGATGGGTCTTTAGTGATAGAGGAAGCATTAACGTGTTTCTACTGCATGTATGTACATGACATTGTGTAATCTTTCTAAGGCCTGTATTTTGTATTGCAGATGGCTGGCGACCCTCTTGATGATGACGGTGGTCTCTGTCAACTTATTTTTCTTGTTGTCACTATAATGGAACACTTTTTTTTACACAAAGCTAGTCCTTTGAAAGAAGGTTGTCTGTAAGTTCGTTTGTCTTTCATAACCATCAGATTTCATCTACGGAACTATAGTGGATAGTTTAGTACATAAGCCTAGATTTGATTGCAACCGTCTTAGTGAAAATACAGGTAACAGTGCTGAAGTCTCTGTAACTTTGCCGTGTTTTGTTTGTATTTTGTTTGTATGTTTGTATTGCATTACCGGTAAGCCACCTCATGGCGTAACACACCAGGTTTGTACTGAAAAGTACAAGCTGCAGATCCAGATAGATTTATACAATCCACTCATACGGGAAAGACCCCAACCTATTTCGATAGGTCATTAAGTGTGATCTTTTACGTGCTCAATGTGTAGCTCTCCTCAAAAACGGAACAAGTACATTGATAATGCACAATACACCTATGATTACTGTTATATAATACAGCTCGTCGTTACTTCACTGGGTAATCTGTAAAAAGCAGCATACTTGAAAACGTTGATGGAATACGAGTACAATTATAATAGATGGATAAAAAGATACGTTTCTAACAATTCGTAAAAACTAAAAAGTTTGCCAGTAGTTATCTTTACCTCAACACTATTTTGCCTCTACTACTAATGCGATACTTGTGTCCATTCGGCAGCTCATTTAGAATGGTGAGGAAGTTGTTTCTCATCAGTTTCTCAAAATTGGACTTGGGAGCTTGAACACGGTGGTCGTGAGCAACTGTAGGCGGGACGTCTTCAACTTTATCATGCACATTGATGTCGAGACTTGTGTGTTGGCCTCTGACGTTGGAGAGTTTCATGACTCCAAAAAACGTCGCGTCATGGTGCAGTTTGATAATACATCCGTCACACGGCATGTGCAGGTACACACTGTTGTTACTGAACAGGTGAATGACACCTGCGGTGTAGCAGGTTCTCCAAGGGTTCACATCCCCCATATTCTTCCAGCATGTCAAGAAGCGGTATAGGTTGTCCTTATCAGCCACCATTACAGAATGGCTGATTGATGCCGATTTTCTGTTGTACCAATAATAAACCTGTACAGATCAAAAGGAACTTTTGTTTTGTTTTTGAGGAGATGGATTATGGATATGTAATGATCGTAGGTATGAAAATTTTCTGAATATGGATATTACTTTTGACTAGCAATAGTAGATTCATCATTTATTTAACTTTAATTGAAGATTACATAATACAGTAGAAAGAAAAATAATGTGCGTTAAATTGTTAGCTTTCATATGTTTCCTTCCCCCCTTCGTTTCTGTAGGTCTCAGACAAAACAAATATCAGTGAAACAGTCTACAATTACGGATAAACATATATTTCATCGAAATATGTCTTACCTGGCTGTAGATGTAATAGTCACCTTCCTCTAAAACAGTCAGTATGCCGCTGTTAAAGCGGAACTTGTCGGATGGTTTGAACCGTCCCCATTGCTTTGTGATTACAGTGTCAACCTCTGAGTGAAGAAATGTACTTTGCATAATGGAACCTTTCGACCTGCTAGCATTACTTTTGAAAACGTTCTCCGTGTTTGAGTACACTGTGTTTAGACTCTACCATGTGCAAATTAAAATGGCCAAAACGTCGTATCAATATATGTTTATACAGTTGCTAATACCACGTACTGTTCAAATTACTTACATGCCACAGTGTGAGTGTCATCTGTGGAATCTGCATGAGAAAAGGCATCCAGTAGAGGTGAGTAAGATTATCCTCTTCGTTTATATCTTTCTATTTGTCAAGTATTTATCCAAAATTACAAATTTAAGTGCAAAATCCAAGATACTAGCATAAAACGTATTGTCCTGTTTGACAGTTTTCTGTCACATAATCACTTAACTACCAAAATCAAAATGTGGAATACTATAAAGATAAACTTCTTTCTAAAACAGTTCATGTCTCAATATTTTCTAGACACATGTGTCACAACAAACTCTTTTAGTAGAGTGAAGTTTGCAGACCTTGTTGTCACAGATAGAGCAACATTTATTGGTCTTACGGTCTGCTTCTCTTGGACAGAGATAGCACCGTTTCCTTAAAGAAGGAGTCCTCCTTGCAGCTGCTTTAACCTTCGTATAACCGTCAAGGATGGCCAGATCAACAAACGACGGGGCACCTGGACAATGGTTTGCAGAGGGATCTACCAAGGCAAAATGGTGGGTGTTAATAAACAAATTCATACATTTATATACACCACCAAACTTCTTTCATCACTGGGGGGATTATACATGTCCAGGGCTCGAAATAATGGGTCCATGTTCACTTTTGTGCACCCAAAATTGAAGCTGCGAACCTAGATATTTTTGAAGACTATATGGTAAAGGTACTGTTATATATATACTAGTACAAAAATATTCTTGAAATATAAGTATCAGTGGAAGCGATATGCCCCATGTTGTAGTTGACCTGTGCAGTACTTTGTTCGATGTTTTGAAGTTAAGCTACACCAAGTAATTTTTATGGATGACGTCCGCGCGCGCATTGATTTTGGTCTGTTCCCAGGAAAAAAAAACAAGAAATTCCGCTGCCTGTAACTATGACCAAAGAGTTCCTTTTTAATATACTATGTTTCTACAGGCCTGCAAAATCAATGGGATATGGAAAGAAACAGGACAGGACAACAACTGCTGTTCAACTTCAACTGATTTATTCAAATTGTTGCTGTTTTCCTGATGAATAAAAGAATTGTTAGTTGTTACACTGTGTTCTCTCATTCAATTTGTGTCCTAACATGCGTCGTCGACTATTATATTTCAAATGTAGGCATCTTGTTTTTTTCGGCCCTTCTTGTTTTTTTCCGCGCTCTCGCATTAGATCTAGGGTCTCCAAAGGACGTCATCCATAAAAATTACTTGGTGCAGCCTTAGCTATAGAATTACTGATTGAAGTTCCTTTTAAAAGAGAGAAGTGTCTCTAGCATTAAATTTTGTAGATATGTTTTGCTCACATTGTACTTTATTTCATGTTGTGCACCCAATATCATTTATGTGCACCTAGATTTTTAGGTCAGCCGCTAGCTTCCAAAAATTAATTTCGAGCCCAGATGTCTAAATGATGCTGAACTGACTGATACTGTCACACACAATTTTAACAAAGTTTCTGGCAATGTGTGTACATGTACAAGTTATTTAAGACTTTAAGATTAGTCATGTACCACTATTTCTGTAGTCTGGAGAGGAGCAAATGTTATCTGACTCAACCCAGAAGAGACAACCATACATACTGAAAAGTGTAATACTGTAAATCCATTTAATATTGCAATAATAATAATCTAAGCGGTTGGGGGGAAAGGGGGAATAGTTCACTGCATTCAACTTCAACAGTGGGAACAAACATCACTGTCTGAAATGTCAGTAATCAAATATCTGCGATGATGAAATTTTAGCAGTTGACTAGTGACAGTTAAAGTAGCTAAAATTGAGTTACCGTTAACAAAGGAAGAATTCAGAAATACTGTTATTTACACAGCTTACTGTACATGCATTCTAGATTTTATAAGCTAAATGCTTGTATCTTGTCACTGCCATCATATCAAAGACACAACCTTTTCCTTCTAGAAAATCTTCAGAATTCTTCTTTATGTGCTACTGCCATGTGTCTCTTCAGCTGTCTGGGGCCATGATAATCCTTATTACATATATTGCACGTCTTTAAACCCTCGTGGGTACTCTGGTGCCTTCTTAAGGTCCTTGACCACTTGAAAGACGCGGGACACTGGGTACACCTGTACACCTTAGCCTCCTCACCCATGTGAGTCTTCATGTGATCTTCTAGCCCTGATGAATCAAAGAGTTTACCACACACCTCACACTCTTTTAGTCTTTGAGGTAGGTGGGATTTGCTTCTGTGGGTATAGAGTTGACCTTTATTTGAAAATGTCATGTTGCAGTCTTTACATGGATGCTCCTTTGAAACGTGGACATGCCTGTGTACCATGTAACCACCGTACGACCGGAACGTTTTGTCACAGTACGAACACGTCAGGACTTTGTGTTTGTGAATGAAATCGGTGTGTATTTTTAGAGCGACTTTGCTGGGAAAGGACCTGGAGCATGTGGGGCAGGTGACGGTTCTAAGGTGTCTTTGGTGGTGACTCTTGTAGGAGGATTTGGGGACATCTTTTCTGCATATCTCACACGAGACATAGTTTCCTACAGAAAGGAAACAAGCAGGCTATCAGTCACTCTTGTAAACACACTTATTTTAACCTTTAGCACACTGAAGTAGCCGTTTGGCTACAAATGCTCTATTGGTTATGGTGTTAGGCAGCAGGGAGAAGGTTAATAATACAAAAGGTTCCATGACAGCTTTTACTGTGGCTAAGTGGACAATTTGTTGCCAATTATGTGACTTCTGGGTTATGGGAACTATATTTGCTCCTCTGCAGAATTATAATGAGTTTTCTCAATACATGTTATTGTACATGTACATCACTTGGCAAAAGCTTGGTCAAAATCATAAGGGCCTGGGCAAAATTAGTTTGAGGACAAAGCAGTTACAAATGTATGTGCGAAAGTTCCAGTTTTTCAGTTTTCATCTGCCTCTGTTAGGTTGCTAGCCCAGTGCATGTAATGTTGACTTTGTCAGAATTTGCACAACAAAGAAATGATTTTGAAAAGCAAATCGTTTATTAACCCTATCCAGACTGGGGGGGGGGGCTAAAAGTGCCCGCGGCAACTTTGACATCGTATTACTGCCAAACGATGTATGCTACGACTACCAAACTTGGTGACTTTTCCTAAAATTTTGTTTGGAACAATTTTATACTATTGGTTAAAGTATATCATTTTTCATGTTGCCATGGCAACGGGTTTCTGACAGGCATTTTATGCAAAAATCATTAATTTTTTGAAAACAATGATATTTCTCAGGTTTTCTTGCACAACTACACTAGTTTTCCTACATATATAACATTATATGTAATTTGATGTAACTTTCCTGATTTAATATTCATAATTTATGCTAATTTGATGACGTAATCAGTCAAAATCCAAGATGGCGGACTATATCACTATTTCAGGTATCAGCAGGCTTTTTTGCCTTTAAAATGGTCAATACCTGACATTTTCTTTATCAGAAACATTAAGATTAACGTTTCTAGTCTATTTTCAGTGTCCTTTGGGGTCATAAGTGGAAAAAAAGGATTTTTAAAAATTTCAAAATGGCCGATCCAAAATGGCGGATCCCAAGGGATCGCTAACAACACATGACGTCACTCTATGGCGTCATTTTGACGTCAACGTACTTACCATTGACGTTGTATGCCTTGCATACCTTAAAATAAATAATACAAACCGTTTTGTTTAATACCTTTAGATATTACGGGAATTCCCTATTTAGCCAATAAAATCACATCGATGACGTCATAATTACGTCAAAATACGTCATAACGTCACCAAAATTACAGGAATTATAAAACTTGACGTGAATATCACTCCCTGCAAATTTGGTGATGATACATCATACCGTTCGGAAATTATGAGGGGGGGGCCGAATCAGCCCCCCCCCCCAGTCCAAGATATACCAAAAAAGCCCAGTCTGGATAGGGTTAACACAAGATCAGTTCAACCTTTAAATCTGTGCACGCAGTATTTCCAGTTGTAGATGTGTGTGTGTGTGACACACTGTGTGTATGTGTGTGTGTATGTATGTGTGTATGCGTGTGTATGTATTTGTGTGGATGTGTGTGTATGTGTGTGTGTGCGTGTGTATGTGTGTGTGTGCGTGTGTGTATGTGTGTGTGAATGTATATGCGTGTGTCTGAATGTGTGTGTGTGTATGTGTACAGTGTATGTGTGTGTGTGTATATGTGTGTGTGTGTGTGTCTGTATGTGTATATATGTGTGTGCATGTGTTTCTGTATGTGTGTGTGTGTATGTGTATGTGTGTGTGTGTGTGCGTGTATGTGTGTGTGAATGTGTGTGCATGTGTATGTGTGTATGTCTGAGTGTGTGTGTATGTATGTGTGTGCATGCGTGTCTGTATGTGTATGAGTGTGGGTGTGTGGGTGTGTTTGTGTGTAAGTGTATGTATGTGTGTGTGTGTACGTCTGTGTGTGCATGCACACACATTTACATGTACTTACTTACTGTACAACAAAGGATAAATTTGTACCTGAGTGATGTTTTTCGTGCAGGATCAAGTCCTTCTGCCAGCGACTTGTGAAGTCACAGTACCTGTAAAAATAATCATCATATCATATATTATAGATACAGCAGAACTTTGTGCTTATTGAAAATATAAAGAAAAGTACATGTATGGACAACCTACATGTATGTGGTTGTTGTTTTTTAAACGTACATTATGAATGCACTTTATGTAAATGCCATCAATACATTGCAATGAAATGAAGCCTTTAAAGATAGATTATCACATTGAAGATGATGTAACTGGCTTAAGTGCCAAAGCATACCTGCATTTGTGTGTTCCTTGCTGTCCTAACTCCACTTCACCATGGCTCTCTAAGTCTAACATGTGGGACTCCAAGTCTTCCCTTTCTTGGTTGGAGTAATCTTGGGGCCGCTGCGTCTTTATTTTCTTAGTCTTAATTTTTTGTTTTTGGCTTCTAAGTCTTCATCTTTGCCCCAATCATCCTTTACTTTTTTCTTCAGACGTTTCACATTTTTAACACCTGAAAAATCTTCTAGCTCTTGAGGTGCTGTATTGTTGGCTTCCACACTTTGACTTGGGTAATGTTCTTCTTTGATTCCTTCACATTCCATAATTAGGCCCATGGAAGTTTGATCTTTATCTTCGTCGCATACAGAAACCATGTCTATCGTCACTTTGCTGTGTCCACACGTGTCCTGCTCGGAGCTGGTTTTCTGGCGTCCGTTTCCCGACGTGTCTGTCAACAACGTGCTCATCATCTGCTGAAACTGTTGTCTGTCCCAGTCCCCCATCTTCTGTCCCTGTGAACTGGTACCAGCAGCCTCATCACACCTGCCCCCCTCCCCCTTCTCTTCTCCAACACTGTTTGGCTGATAGCTGACTCTGTAGGTGAAGCTATTGTGCTCATGTGATGCAGGTGCAGCTGTATCCTCTGCAGGTGCAGCTGTATCCTGTGCAGGTGCGACATCCCCACTTGAACACATGTCCTCTACACATCTCACCTGAAGATGTTCCACAAACTTCTCCACACTGCCAGCCTTGAAGCAGCTCCTGGAACAGGTGATACTGACAACAGGTGTTTTCAGGTGTCCGTACAGGTGCAGGGCGCACAGTAAGTCTGTCAGTGTCTGCACAAGGTTTGAGCAAGGGCTGCAGGTGGTCTCAGCCAGGAGTTCCTGTTGCACATGGTCCAGTAACCACTGTCTGTACACACGTGTGTTACAGTGGGAACACACCAAACTCTCGGGTATGTCCATCCTAACAGACTCAAGGCTACTTCATTCTCTTCAGAAACTAGAAGTTCCTGATATTGTGTATGGTTGGTGTTCGAACTTACTGACAGAAGTCAGTCCTACAGAAACATAACATACAGTGATCGCATTTAGTAATGAATACAATCATATCAATAAAGGTTAGACATGGAAGTACATAATACATTCACAATGACTTGAATAAGCCTTTTCGTAGATTTGAGTACGCATATGCAGTGTCAAAGGTGAAGATTTACAATATAGGGGCCTTCACCTTTGACACTGCACATGCGTACTCGAATTTATGTTATGCCTGGGCCTGATACGGGTATTACGTGTGATAACTATACGGATCACATAGGGTTCGGGAGTGTTATCACACAGGCTTCCATAGAATATTTTGAATGCATTTCGAGCGCGCGGGTTGCGCCGCCGTAGGAAATTCGAATATCGGATTCGGAGATTAGAATCAATGTTGTTGCAGTTTTGTGTTCGAGGACACAAAACTCCCTCAACTTCTCAACTCCCTCATTTTCGCATTGAAATGTGTGTTTTCTCGGGTGGGTATGAAAAAGGTATGACATAAATGAAATACAACACGTTGCATTCCACATCACCCTCGGTCCCAGCCCTCCCGCGGGTCAAATCACCCGACGGCCGTACCCGCGGTCGGGCTGGTACCTCGGGTGATACGGAATACCCCGTGTTGTATTCTATATGTACGAAAGGGCTTATTTAGGGCTACTTGAGTCAGGTGAAAGTAAAATTCTCGGAACAAATAAATCCTACAGAAATGGAAATATAAAATCATATAAACGGATTAAACGCTGTTATCAAGATATTAATCCTCAGTGAAACAAAATCTAAACTTCAATTCTATTTTTCTCAACAAAATTAACCTATTACATTTAAAGATGTCATGTACTTGCTTCTTGTATATAAGATCTACTGAGTTAAACATAGATTCCACCAGGGTACATAATTCCGCAACCCTGAAAAGATATATCCAAACAGATCTCCAACTTAACATCCCCCAGTAGAAAATTATGCACTCCTGCATATCTAAACTGTGCATATATACATGGGGGTGTTACACTAGAAATCTGTCAAACCAACTTTTTTCAAAGTGACGGATTTATGTAACCTGGAAGTTTATTAAATGTTAATGGTGGTTATAACAACATATATGGTAATGTCATATTCTTTGTTACATGATCGCCCCCCTCCCCACTGCGCACAAACACAAACAAAATACCTTCTACAGCGGCAATATATGTACCAAGCCAAAATTATATGACTTCATATTAATATCAATAATCTATCTATGAAACAAAACATAGTTCAAACCTGTCAGAATTCGTCATTTGACGTATTTTTCTCAACCAAATATTTTTTTCTCCGTCGTCTGCCATCTTGATGCTGATGCATGATGGGATTGTTGGGCTATTCCATTCCATCGCTCAGGTAAAGCCACTTATAAAATCGTTAAATGTCATATATGAAATTTTATATATATATGAATATATGATAAAAACACATGGCACAAAACAAGGTACAAAGTATAACATCTACTGTAAGGCCGCTTAAAAAAAATTGTTAAATTTTATACATGAAATTATATATCATATGAATGAATATACTATATGATAAAAAAATATTGCACAATACAAGGTACAGAGTAGTGCATCTACCGTAAGGCCACTTAAAAAATCGTAATATTTTATACATGAAATTATATATATGAATGAATATATGATTAAAAAATATCGCGCAATACAATGTACAAAGTATGACATCTACCGTAAGGTCACTTAAAAAAATCTTTAAATGTTATACATGAAATTAGATACATAACATATATATGAACATATATATGATAGAAAATATTGCACAATACAAGATAAAAAGTATGACATCTTCCAGTACACTACTACAGTTCTATATCAAAGGCTTAATTTGCCTTTTACAAGAATGCATGCTAGTGGCATGGGATGAGAATGGGCTTTTACAAGCATTGGAGGAATTCCTATCGTCTAGATATTTTTTGATATACTTACTAAGTATAGGGGAGACTAAACAGTTACAATAAGTGTCAGGAATGCATGTAGCCCTATGGGAAGTGAAGAAAAAGGAGGTCTCATTATCTCAGGAATCAAAACAACAGACTACAAAAAATAACCCCCAAATACTAACCTGAGTTATGTAAACTGTCATCAGATTCAGTCTCCCTATTACGTGTGAGGGTAGGCACGCCACCCAGCGGGAGAAAGTATTATCACAAACGCGTGCATGCAAATGTTTATGGATTTGGATAGATGCTGTATATGTTGATAAGTATAAATAGAAGCTAATTGTCGATGTAAATAAACTCAAACACAAAGAAAGCACAGTGTACATTGTACACGTCTTCCTGGCATTGATTGTTTCATCACCATAAATATTTTATGATTTGTGACAAATGTGTGACATACCTGCTTGTGTCAGCTCTTCATGCAAAGCACAAGAAACTTTTTTACTCTAAAGCATACATTATTTAATTGTCATGTGGTCTCTTTATTTGGCGTGGTGTTCTCATGTATATACTCTCTGTGCGAGATATGCTTAAGACCTGGCTTCACTCACCCTCCTAAGAGCAGGACCCCTTTCGCTCGATTCGTTGGCTCGCTCGCGTAGGGGCCCTGCTCTTTAGCCCCGGTAGACACGGTTCTGGTGACATTATTGACAGTTGCACTTGAATTTTTAATGGCCACGTAAACAGCATAATTCGAAGATGAGAAGGTTTGTGTCACATCTTTCCTATTGTATAGAATTTTGAATTTTAAATAACTTCTAAAAATGTAATGAAACCGAAATTTCAACTTTTTTGACTAACTCAGGCCATAAGAAGAATATCTGTATCACGCCAACTGCTTTTCGTTATAAGCTATGCGACATCACCCTCCAAAAAGCAGGACCCATATCGCTCGATTCGTTAGCTCGCTCGCGTAGAGGCCCTGGTCTTTAGCCCTGGTATGAATAGTTTGTATGGTAAGACAACACCATAGGAACTGTCATTGTCCTTCGTGTTTTGTAAAAAGCTCTAGCGACTCCATTGTCACTTGCTGTGATAGGATACAGAAGAATAGAATTGCCAATTTTTGCTAAGTTTGCCTTCCTTTGCACTTAACATGTGTAAATAAACCGATTATATGCTCATCACTTCAATATGTTCCATTTTGTATAACCTGGGAGTGAGTGAATTTGACACAAAGTGTGTGTCTTTCCTTCAACTGCCATCCTGGTAACCACTACAACCCCCTCCCCCCTCAGTGCCGCTCATTTTGTCCCCCAGGGTTAATGTACGACTCCATATTATTGCATGAAATATATTGACTAACCTACTATGCAATTAAGAGTATTATCTGTGTGACAATAGTTCAACATTTGTTCTGAAAGGTCGAATATGAAATTTGAATCTGAAATTTGAATCTGTTTGACTTTAATTAGATATATGGGGAACATTTTGAAAGTTACGGCACGAAGTCTCTTTTTTCGAACAATCTCTCTACATCTGCATGTTTATGATGACTTTTAGAAATATTAACAAAATATGTTGGAAGATGGTAGATAATGGTAAAATGGTGATTACCTCCATAAGAGTAGGTGCTAATCTGGCCCTTCTGTCTGCTTTTGTACATCTTAATTAGATTTCACTGCAGGGCACTGTGGGTCCTTTGCGGAGAGCATCATTCCCTATCCTTCACAAGGATGTGTGAATTGCTTTCTTCTCAGCCCCTTGACCTGTTTATAAACTTTAAGACGTTACAAATGATGGTAAAAGCATTATAAGAAATAGTAAAAATGTCAATAATGGTAAAATGATGTTACCATTATCTAGAAACTGTTTAAAATATCATATCCCACATCATAAATATTAAGTTTTAGAAAACCAGGAAATATTTATTACGGCCGTCGGGCGATCCGACCCGCGGTCGGGCTGGGACCTCGGGTGATACGGAATACCCTGTGTTGTATTCTATATATATTACCAGCATAGTAGTATCACTTACAATTCCTTAAATATAAATAAATGCTTTCAACAGTCCAGTAATGGTTTGATAAATTACTGTACACATACTAGTAGTGAAAAGAAGTTCCCATCTGTCTGAATGGATCTACTTTACTAAACTAAAGGAGGAAAGAAATGATTCAGAAGGGCTCTGGGAGAACGTGCATAAAGAAACAACAATACGCCCCCTCCCCCACTAATTTGTTTACAAAACGCAGACACAAGTTTACTCCGTTTCGCTAATTATACCCTGGAATCCAGAGCAATTGTACCGGCCAATTGTACCTACATTTACCTGAATACACATACAGATGGACTAATGTTACCTATACGCAACTATAAGGCATGTAAGATGAGATATCTACATGTATGTCCTACCTAGTACCTTACAACGTTCGTTCCAAAATGTTGAACCAAACTGTTCGGGAGTGTTCTGTCGCCCTCTGGAGTGGTCACCAAACGCGAAGAACCAATTCAAATAGCGCCAAAAGGAATAAATAAGTTTAAAATCCCTTCATATCGTTGAATAGAAATAATAGTCAGAGAAATTTAATTACATTATAAAACATATTATAAATCTACCTATAAAAGCATAATATGTAGATTTAATTAATGTACTTAGCTTTTTCCATTGATCAGTTGCAGCGTTTGCATGCGGTCACAGATGTGTCAACAATTCAAGACTGTCTGTTTTTTCTCGCTCCTTTGCCATATAAGGCAAAGCCTTAACAGGAAATTTAGAGGGTCTTGCCATATAAGGTCTTATTGTGTGTGACACAGTGTTGGACCAAGTACCATTGAAGGTAAGAGCCACCACATGTTTGTGATTTCTAACTTGCTTTGTGATTACTTATGTGAATTCTTTTTTGTCTTTAAAAGTTGCCAAACTCAGGCTAAATAGAACGCATAGCTTACTTTAATGCAATTAGGTGACTATAACTGGCGTGCCTCGCTTTCAAAGACCTTAATATATAATATCATTACCAGACCTGCAAATCACACCCGAGCTTCTAATTTTGATTGACATCTAACAGGTATCCATCTTTTCTATATATTTTATGATCAAACAGAGCGTTCAGACCGACTCATAACACTGTACTAATATGTTTTTCATCTCCGTGTATACGTACATGCACAGTTTCTATCACATAACAGTTGAGAATGGCTTTTTCAGTTGACGAAGATGAAGGACACAACAGTAACTAAGTGACTGACTATTCAACTTGCGGACGCCCCCCTCCCCCGAGAAACCATAGTTTTTGGCAATGAGAATTAAGCTTGTAATCTCTAATGCTACTATTGTTTCACGTTGCCTTTCTAATGTATTTTATATGATATTATGTAGCATAAAACTAATATTTCCAAAATACACGGTGAAACAACACAGTGTCTTTTGTAATGTTGTCTAGTATTCATAGGCGATAAAATGGACTAGTAAACATACAATTATACTAGTCTTCTAAGTAGCATAACAATCACTACAACAGCTGTTTGCTGTTTTATGTTTGCATCACATTGTTAGTTCGAAGTAACGTTATTATTTATTACCATTTAGATATTCAGCAAAATGATCTCCATGTCAATCTTATGATAGTAGCTAGTCTAGAGTGAATGATATCGTTAATATATATTGATATTTATCTTAACCTTAGTATTTTACTTGAACGGTACCTTAATGAGTCAAGTCGAAACAAAAGGGTAAATGACTCTTGAATAAAACATTAAAACAGTTCCACATTACTGTAAATACTACAACACAATCTGTACTATAACTGTGAACAGTCATATTACAGGAACCAACAATATCAACATCAAGTAGATTTTTTTTTAATGATGCAGATACCGTGAAAATGAGGTGTGATTTCGAATATACGTTAAGATATTCTGTGCCCCCCCCCCCCCCCCCTCTGTAAAACAAGGCACAAATTTGCTCAAGCGTTGTCTTCAACAGCGTCTTCCCGCAAAGGAGGAGTACCATCTTCGCTAGGAACTGTGCCTTGCGGAGAGGCCGGTGTTTCCAACATTCTTTTTTTTGCACAGGAATTGTAGATGCCAACTGCCGCCAGGGCGATTGTAGCAGACAGGGCTGCCGTTGTGACGACGATGATGATCAGTTCAGTGTTGTCCAAATCCTGACAAAAGAAGAAAAAACACATCAAGTCAAAGACAATCACGAAAATGGAGCTAAATTTTTATTGGTTTTATGATTTGTGACAAAAAATGTATTGTTAGACATTTCACAACATTCTTAACTGAAAGAACCAGGAAAGGGGCTAAGGGTCAAATTGTCCAGCACCTGGGACCCAGCCTTGGCCGCAGACCAGGTTTAGCTCCTATATTAAAATATATGAGCTATTTTCCCTTTTACTTCACCTTGTCTTGACTTGTCTAATTTGTTTTTCCATGGGACTATGTAAAATTGTATTCTCTTTATTTGCATATCAATTCATAGCTCGTGGTTAAAAACCTGCTGTTCGACAATCTTGCTCACAGTCACTGACGAAAAGTAGTGGATGCTACTTGAAATTAACGTCTGACCGTTTCCAAAATCATATTCAGTTGCTTGAGTAATTGTTTTTTTTTGGTGAAGGAATCATCACTAACTACTTACAACGGACTGTTCTTTTGCTGTACCGGTTATTTCACCACTTCCTCCGCTTGGTGGTTTCTCGGTCCCGGTAAAGTCTCCGCAGGTCGGGAAGCCGTACGGCAGGGCGGGCAGCTTGTCCAGGGCCTCCGCGATGATCATGGACATCCCTGCAGTCCGATGAGTTGTTTGATGGCAGTGGAAGGACCAGTAGCCTGGGTTGTTACTCCTATGGCATTCGATATCATCAAGCATTTGTTTTATATATTTTTGTGAGATCTGAATCATTTTAGAGCCAAAGAAGATTGGACCAGTTAACTTCTGCCACCCAGAAAGTGAAGACTGCAATACATCATTGTCAGCTTCTGTTAATTTTTTTTTTTTTTTTTTCAACCTTTATTTAACCTTGAAAGTATGTACAACATACACTCTTCGGCCGAGGCCGTTTTTCAAGAGTTCAAGGGAGGAGGTCAGGGGTCCTTTCAACGTACCATCGTATAATAGAAACATAAATTGTTATACAAAAATAACGTAACAATCAGTATTCCATAATCATATTCGGTATATAAAGATAAGTCGACTATATAACATCATTTCCCTATTCGGTAATAATACTCAGTTCGTAGTTACTGATGGTTCGTAGTTACTGATGGTTCGTAGTTACTTAATGGTTAAGGATACAATTTTCTGCAGTCATGATCACGGTATAAATTTTGATGTTATTAAAGTAGAAAACCCTCCTCTTATACTATAGGCAGGTAATCTAAAAATGCATATGACGCCTCTGACTCGTCGCCAAAAAATGTCATCTTCTTAGGGACAGTAATAGATAAACAGTGACCACAAACCTGAACTCTATAACGGTGTAACCACGGGCAGGAATGACGACAGTGTCTCTAATTGGAGGCATGTTGAAGTTCAAGTTCGGCCTTGTACCGTTCCAGGAAGCTATGTAGCACCTTATTCTGTCCTTCCCACAGTCAATGTCGGCGTTCTGAGAGATCCAACGTCCTACAGATCGTAGGGAATCAAGAACACCAATAAGCAAAGAGAAATATTGAAACCATCTGCTATCAAAGCCTTCGAAAACGTTTTCATTATATGATATTCGTTTAAGACTTTATTCCGTATTCATTATAAATTCTCCTCTAAACGAGGTTATTAATATGTTTCGTCATTCCGTAGGATAATATCACTAGATGTTGCACTGTTTATTGTTGGTGTTCATCTAACTTGAGTTCGAAATTAGTGTTCGCGTTCGCTTTTCATGACTTAGACCAACAAATCATTCTACTTTTTAAGACTACTAATGAATCTTGATATAACTGAAGTGCAAACTCACCCGTTGTTTCATTGTAGTCTGGAAATCCCATGGCAAGAACCCTGAAGTCGTAACCATGGAGATGAATGAGGTGATGCCCTCCACTTCCTAAGCCAAGGTTGATCAACACAACCCTGATGGTCTTCCCATGTGAAATCTCCTCCATGTAGGTACACGTACATCCGTCCGTCTCACAGGTGGCTTCGCAAGGGGTAACGTCATAGGGTGCGTTGAAAATCAGTGGCTTTTTCGGGGTGGCAAAACTTCGACCATTTACTGAGGAGTCAGGTTGGAATCCGAAATTTAAGAAGTACTCCTCAGTTTCTGACTCGTCCGGCATTGAATACTCCTCGGTGCTCTTGAGGTCTGAGACGTAGACACATTCCGTGTTGCTGCCTTGGGGGAACGCCGGAAAAGGGCAGTTCAGAACTCGGCATGGGTTGTTTTCAGTACAGGTTTGCATGGTCGTCATCGGGTCTTCATCGGCAGGAGCGTTGTTATATGCCAAGATGGCTTTCACCTCTTGCAGTCGATCCTCTGGCTCGACATCGGGCCCTTTCCCCGCCCACAGCGTCTGGGCACGGATCCAGTAGTTACCACTTGGCTGATCGCCGACCACTTCAAAGTCGTAAGATTCTCCCGGAAAGACGAGGATGGACTGAACCTGGACCGGCTCGACGTCATATCCGTCGTTTGCCACGACCGTCATGCTGTGCTCGTCGATGGATACGCGGAAGTAGAACTGTGCACCTGCGTGGATCATGCGGAATCGTAAGGTTTCTCCTGGTGGTATTTCAAACGTTGTGAGTGGCGCGAAGTTGTTGTTATAACGACCACGACCGTTTATAAGGGCCGACTTGAAGCTGGTAATCGCCAGGGCGTTACCGTCGAAGCTGAATCCAAGATCTTGCAAAAGGTCCTAGGATATAGGAAAATCGAGTCTCAAGAGATCAGGACTATCATAAAGAAAATGCAATCTAGCACATCTCCATCTATAGAGCAAAAATAAACAAAAACAGGACAATGATCGAAAACCTGTCATCCTTAGTTCCCTTCTGACGAGAATCACCCAGGCCCTCATTCGAGAAAAAAATTATGATCTTAAGATATATATACTAGCAATAGGGCATTGTTATGCACATCATTCTCAACGTCATTAATAGTAGTATTTCAAAAGCAAACTTACAAGGTATCGTATGGGAGGCTGTGCCACCGCGTCGAAGTTTTCATGCCACCAATCTTGAAGAAAAACCGGTATAGACGGAGTCGTGGGCATGCTGCAAGGCACACAAAACCAACACAGCTATAGTTTCAAGTGAAGTGAATAAAAGAAAACAATTGATAATTTTAATTTTAATTTTAATTTTAATTTTAATTTTAATTTTAATTTTAATTTTAATTTTAATTTTAATTTTAATTTTAATTTTGATTTTGATTTTGATTTTGATTTTAATTTTAATTTTAATTTTAATTTTAATTTTAATTTTAATTTTAATTTTAATTTTAATTTTAATTTTAATTTTAATTTTAATTTTAATTTTAATTTTAATTTTAATTTTAATTTTAATTTCAATTTCGATTTTAACTTCAATATCAATTTTAGTTGTAGTTTCAGTTTCAATTTCAATTTCAATAACAACTTGAACTTCAATCATTATTATAATTTCAATTCTAATTCTAATCTTAATCTTAATTCTAATTTTAATTCTAATCTTAATCACAATCTTAATCTTAATCATCAATTATAATCCTAATCTTGATTCTGATTCTAATTTCAATTTCAACTTTAATCTTACTATATATTTTCATCTCAATCTTAATCTCAATTTGAAAACAAAACTTCATTCTAATCCTAATTTCAATTTCAACTGTTACTGCCCTTCTGATTTAATATACAGTATACGCTGAATGTACATAATGAAACCTACCTGGTTTTGTGTACTATGAACGCCCCATAAAGACCATCTTCCTTCTGTGAGCCAAGATGACTGTGGTACCAGTGTGTCCCAGCCGGCTCCGCCTATTGTAATATAAAATCAGTAAATCGCACATAAACACACATGAAAATGATAGTCCATAATTCTATTGGTATCATCATCAGTCGACGTGCTTTCACACCGTCGGGGTTATATCGACCCATACGGCGTGACATACCCTTTCGTTGCCTGATGCAAGGCGGGGATGCGCCAAGTCTCCCGTCCTGGTAAATGGTGTACATGTAAATCACCGTATGGCTAATACAAGATGGAGGTTCACCAATTCCCCATCCGGGTGATTAGTAGTGAATCACCAGCTCTAGACAGAAGTCTTTGTACCATCGCACACCGGGGCATGCCCCCACTCTTTTATGAAAGGTGTGGTGTGCTCGTTTACGTGCGTGAGGTGTGGCTCTTCCCGAACACGGGACCTCCATTTAACGTCCTATCCGAGGGACGTCCCTAGCCCTAGATGAGCTAGGTACTCATTTACACCTGAGTGTAGTGAGGAAAGTCGTGTTAACTGCCTTTCCCAAGGGCACAACGTTGGAGCGCAAGTTCGGACATGTCTCTGGGCACAACCCGGATCGAACTTTGTCTGACAGCGGACTGTTGGTATACACACCCTGACCTCTTCATATGATACTTCTTTTTACAGAAACTCACCTTGAACCTGTAGGTGAAACTCTGCATGGGTAAGATGGGACACTGTGTGACGTAAGGCACCCCGTCCATATATGGCACACCGCGCATGTACATTCCGTGGAAGTGGAGTGATGTGGCTTCTCTGATCAGTTTGTTGACAACGGTTACGACCACCTAGTCGGGAGAGATATAAAAATGTAGAAATGTAGGCGTAGAATGAACGTGCTGAAGTGAGGCTATAACATCAAAAGTACAAAATATATATAAGGCAGTCTTTTTTGAAGTGATGGTGAAAGGGTTAGCTCAATGGTTCATAATGGTTCTTCATGCTTTTGGATAGCATTTTGTCCTGAGCGACAAAACATAAAATACACAATTACAATAACAACAACAACTAAAAAGAAACTACCAGAACAAGAAAAACAAGAGTCTGAAGTCCCCAAATCTCCATGAAATTTGTTTTTATATATGATGTGTTTTTGACAAATATGCCATTGCACCTCCAGTGACACATACCAGAGGGCCCAAAATCGACATTGACCTTTCTCCTCCCAACACCTACCCACAAACCACAGATCATTACCAATCCATCTACACGTTTTTCAGTTATGCTGACCAAAAGCAACCGATGACACACTTATACACACACGCATATACATGCTGTTGGGACTTGGGGAATGCTCGTCCTAGATATGAGAAAAACAGATATGACAGGTGTGACAGGTGTGACAGGTGTGAGATCCTTCAACATACCTAGAATGGAGGTGTAGATATTCCTCATTACTTATGTAAATCCAGTCCAAATTTGCATAATTTGCACTTCAGTTTGTACATCTCTGCGTACCAAATAACATGACAATCTGTTGTTCCTTTCTTCAGCTATTCTCCTTAGAAGATTACTATAAATACGCCATTGCAGTTCCAGTGACACATACCAGGGGGCCCAAAATCGACCTTGACCTTTCTCCTCCCAACACGTACCCACATACCAAATACCATTACAATCCATATACACGTTCTTCAGTTATGCTAACTTTAAGCATCCGGTGACACAAACATATACACACGCAAACACACACGCAAACGCACGCAAAGCAATCTTTTTTCATGGGGATAACAATATAATATATTGGGCACCCCCTCAGCAGGCCCGACTCGCGCTCGGTACGTTAACTCCCGCATCGCCCTAATATTCCAAGCCGATATTCTGGCTTTTGGCAACGTTAATTACAGTTACTCATGAATTAGTAATAAGCAAGCCTTTTTTGCCAGAAATAGTCGTTATTTTGTTCTGAACCCAAAATAGCGATGTAAGACGTAACCGGACTGGCTGATAGCTTCCCGGCGACCTTTGCGGCTTTGCAGAAGATGGGCTTATGCAAAGCCTCTGATGGCCAGAAAGTTAAAGCTGTTTTGGTGGTGACTTCGATCGCCAGAATACCGTCTTGGAATAGCAGGGCCGATGCGGGAGATAAAGTTCCGAGCGATTTGGGCCTGCTGAGGGTGACATTGGGTAGCAGATCATTTGTTTACCTGTGCTCCTTCCATGACCTCCAGCGTGGGACCGGGGAACTGATCGTTCACGAGGATTACGTTTCGCTGCACTCCATCAGCTGTGATGGTCTCTTCCACGGGAACTATCTTTATAGGTACGTCTGCGCCAGGAATAGAGTTTGTGACCTGCAGGCTTCCATTTGTCAGAATCTTGACCTGGAGTTTTGGTACATACGAAATTATTTGGGTGTGAAAGTAAAGGAGGCTGAGTCATTTGTGTACTTAGGAAGCGTGGTAGACCGCCAGGGGGGCACAGATAGGATGTGACAGCCAGGATAGGGAAAGCAAGAGCAGTTTTATCATGATGAAGAAGCTATGGGCTTCGAGGGTGATACGTATAGCTACAAAACTACGCTCATTCAAAACAACTGTCAAGTATTACTGTATGGTTCGAAAACATGGAGGATCGCAAAAATGACGCAACACAGGGTACAAACTCTCTTAAACATTTGCTTAAGAAGGATCTTAAAAATCCTGTGGAAAGACAGAATTAGTAACAAGGAATTAAGGGAAAGAGCCAGTCAAAACCCAGTTGGAAGTCAGATCCTCAAGAGGAAATGGTCCTGGATAGGGCACACGGTCGAGCTCAGAAAACCCACAGCCAGCATCACGCATCAGGCCCTGACCCGGACCCTCAAGGTAAACGGAAAAGAGGACGGCCAAAGAACAGATGGCCATGGAGGAGATGAGGAGCATAAGCAGTAGCTGGCATGACCTCGAAAAGAAGGCCCAGAGACGAGTGCAGCTGAGGACTATCATCGATAGCCAATGCTCCAACTCCAACTGGGGCGAAGGGCCTTAGTATGTAAATACTGTAATAGAAAACTGTCATGAGATCTTAAAAAAACAAGCCTGTTAGGGTTTGCTCAAAAGTGATTAACAAACCTAACACGCTGTTAAAACAGCCCTTGTAGACTGACTCCAGAAAATCTTAACATGCTTGCCTAAGGTTACCAAAATTCAAAATGGCGGCCTTACTAAGGTTGGTCACCAAAAATCAAAATGGCGGCCTTACTAAGGTTTGAAAATTCAAAATGGCGGCCTTACCTCGCGGTCGTCGCCTTTACCGTCGGTGTGCGTCATGGTTCGCCCATAACGAACCACCAGGGTGAACTCACACACGTCATCAGTGCACCTCTGCGCAGTTGCCATGGAAACGTAGAGGCAAGTAAAAACAAGTGCATGGAGCAGATTCATGATCCCTTTGGACTCTATCTGAAAGAAAATCATTTTGTAATCGTTTACGATTTTAGCTGACAGAAGCATGGAAATATTTTGTATATCATCTTTTTCTTTAGATCAAATATGTATTCGTAAATTGCACTTCTGTAGCCAAATATCTGCAAAACGAAGGCTTAATTTGTCGGATTGCTTCCATTCATAAGTGTTGTATAGCTATTTACTGACGGTTCACTCACACATAGAGCAAATTGTACTACAGTACGACAGCCACGCCTTCAGCCGATCTAACACAGATGTACATATGTACAAAATCGGCATTTTTACTCAACAGAAGTGTTGATCAAGCAAATAAGTAGAATATTCTAACCTTAGGTCAAGACACGGGACGATGTCCGCACTAACGAATCGCATAAAAGCGAGAGACCGTGCAAGTATTACGACACGACAGATGTTTTCATGAGCAGAGAATAGTTTTCTTAGCTCTCTACAACACATCCAATATATATGTATATAGCCAGGTAATAAGAGATGCGAACGATTACATGGTTTATCCTGTTTTTAGTAGCCAGATCCAGGCTAAATAGTAGACATGGCTTAATGTTATTAGATCGTGACTATAACTGGCGTTTCTCGCCTTCATAGACCTCACTGTACAATCTACACCTTATGTAATGTAATGTAGACATACAAATTAGCGCAACGGGGGAGTTCTAGCTGGAGAGTTGACCAGCCCTTACCAAGAAAAAGGTAAAGGGCGCGGTCCACTCCCCGGGCTACAACTCCCCGAGTGTTCATTTGGTGACTGTCTCGGGCCACCGTAGGGACTCGCTAGCGGCCCGGTCCTAGTCTGGTTCCCACGGGACATGTGTCTTGGGGGAGGGGTCCAACGTGCGACTGCCACACATCGTACGACATATCTAACGCAGAAATACATATCAGCATTTTAAATCATAAAATAACTTTACCAATCATGCAAAACAAAGAATATCCTACCTTTTGCTACCATCAGTTCACGTATAAAAACGAAATACCACAAATCCCGCGTAATCAACGACACGATAGGTCTTTCCTTACAAAATAACTGTTTTCTTAGCTATCTACACCTTATGTAATCTGAATATAGCTAAGTAATTGCAGACGCTTGAGAATCTACGTGTGCATTTTCTCACACACCACAGTAGAGGAAAGATTCTAATTCAACGTTTAACTCACGAAATTCACCCCCCCCCCTGCACGGGACCGAAGGGTTAAAGGAAACTCATGCAATACTACAGGGTCCATAAAGTTGGATTTAAAAAGTCAATTTATTTAGTCATTTCTATACATGATTAGTTCAAACAATACTATCACAATGTATAGCAACGTCCATGATGCAAAACAATGACATTGTTGTGATGTGAGAACTCACTGAAAATCGTGGCCGGAGTTTTTGTAGGCTTGCGAAACTAAGGGGATCGTCATACGGCACAACTTTGCGCGGTTTTGAAATCCTAAAAGTACTAAATTATTATGCAAATGTGCTAAGCGATGTTAGTAAATGTCACTACCATAAAGATTTATGAATTTCTTATATCCACTTTCTTTGCCCTAATATTGCTTTGGTTGCCTTTATCTGTCCCTCCTAGGCCTTCCGACCGAAAGCCGAGAATAGATACCGCTCAAACGACAATAATCGCAACGTTATTTTTTAGACCAGACGTACGGCGAAGGTAACGATAACAGACTTGCCTGTCTAAATTGCGCTCCTAGCAGCCGGCCCGCTAATTACCGCCCCCACCCAGAGAGAGATTGTGTAAACGCAGGCTTATAACATTCCAGACGTACAGGAGGCTAGACCAAAACTGCTATCATTGTATTGAGTTTAGGAAAACTGACAACTGATAGTGACACATTATCTATGAATATGGATTACATTGGGACCAGCTAAAACTCTCATACAAGGAACCGTTCAGTGAGGAAGGAAGAGGTAACGGAATAGATGTGAAGATGATATCAGATAATGGACACGCATGACATAAAGTGAAACATTAACAAACCAGAAAATCGAGAAGGATGGGGACAACTACTTGATCTTCGGTTGTGCCCCAATGTTACAATAGTTAGACTAAGGTTAGATGAGAACTGAATTGAGTTGGTTTCACTTGTAGTGTTTCACATTTAGCGTCAGGAGACCCGTCCAAAATTACGTCTTACGTAATTAGCTTTTAAGGAAAAGGCAAGTCTCGCACATGCCACTTGGAATAGCATCTTCTCCCGAAACGGGGAGGCCTTTTTTGTGCTAAAGGTGGACCATTCAAAATTAGTTGACCCCGAAGGGTACCATACGGTAGTAGTTGACCCCGAAGGGTACACCTATCGATAGTGCGCACCACTCTACCTGGCCTCGATCGATACTTTTCAGCGTAGCATCTCAGCCAGGTAAGTACCAGACAGTAATATCAGCGATATTAGACTCTTTTGAAGTATATATCATACTGAATCACTCCAAGTATCGTACGTAGGTTCTCATCTTGTTTATGCAGCCTTAAGGCGCTCATATCCACTGATACACATGATCTAGATCAAACTGATTGACTCAGTATTGCACTTCGTCCCACCCACCACTCTCGGTTTATCTCCCAACAAATCCAAAACAAGACACACACACACACACACACACACACACACACACACACACACACACACACACACACACAAACCGGAAAACAGGCCCAGCAATGCGGACGCAACCTTTTTTTTTTTAGGTTTTCCAATTTCTGACCTAGCCGACTAGGCCTGCAACTACTACTACATGGGATAAACACCTCAACCGAGGTAAAAAAGCAGCCTAAAACTTAAGAGTCACATGAGAGACATCGACTTTAGCCCAGGAATACCCATCTGCCCAGGTAGTGAGGAAACAATCCGGGCCTAGGCGATGGTATTCAAACTCAAGCCTCTCCCTGAGAGATTTCTGCAGTCGTGCAATCAGCTCCTGCCCAGGGAAATTAATCTCCTCAAGATGACCTGGCACCCGGTCTTCCATAGTGGAGCCCTGGTGATCGCCGCCAGGGTCTCCAAAACAAGCCTTGTTCTTGTCGTCATATTCTGGAAGACCAGTCCAAAAACGGCAAACCCGCCCGACAGGCGAAACCGTGGGAAGATCCGCCTATATACGAGGCCTTCAACCCACTCCCAAACCTCCGCCACCGCCGCGTACTCCCAGAAGGGGTGCGTCCCACTTTCCACCAGGTTACAACCTCTTCTGGGACAGGCGTCCGAATCAATGTAACCTCTCCACGATCAGCGATATAAGACTGCCCGGGCGCTGTCGTTCCATGGCAAGCAAGGAACGACATGACTCGAAATTATCTTGTCTGAAACCCACAGTAGCTCTGTAGAATTTTCAATTGTGGTCCGACAACTGAAACGTTTGAAAATGTACGTTTGATTCCTCCCCGATATACGGGTTAATTTAATATATATTTGGACATCTTTGAAATGAAGAATACATTTTATGTTTTTTACGTATACACTGCACGAAATCTGGGATTTACCAGACTTACCATGGGTGTGTAAATTCTCGGTAAATGTGAATTGTAACATTTACCCACAAATACCGCAAATTTACCCGGTAAAGATGTGTAAATATCGGGTAAATATCCGTAATGCAGTAAGTTTAGGCCGCAGCACAAGCCTTTGATAACCTCTTAGTCTTACCAGTTAAGAGTCCCAGTAAGAGTCCCAGTTAAAAGGCCCAGTTAAGGGCCCAGTTACAGGCACAGTTAAGGGCCCAGTTAAAGGCCCAGTTAACGGCCCAGGTAAGAGGCCCAGTTAAGAGTCCCAGTTAAGGTCCCAGTTAAGAGTCCCGGTTAAGGTCCCAGTTAAGAGTCCCAGTTAAGAGTCCCAGTTAAGGTCCCAGTTAAGAGTCCCAGTTAATATAAGGTCCCAGTTAAGGTCCCAGTTAAGGTCCCAGTTAAGGTCCCAGTTAAGGTCCCAGTTAAGAGTCCCAGATAAGAGTCCCAGTTAAGGTCCCAGTTAAGGTCCCAGTTAAGGTCCCAGTTAAGAGTCCCAGTTAAGAGTCCCAGTTAAGGTCACAGTTAAGGTCCCAGTTAAGGTCCCAGTTAAGAGTCCCAGGTAAGAGTCCCAGTTAAGGTCCCAGTTAAGGTCCCAGTTAAGAGTCCCAGATAAGAGTCCCAGTTAAGGTCACAGTTAAGGTCCCAGTTAAGAGTCCCAGTTAAGGTCCCAGTTAAGAGTCCCGGTTAAGGTCCCAGTTAAGAGTCCCAGTTAAGAGTCCCAGTTAAGAGTCCCAGTTAAGATTCCCAGTTAAGGTCCCAGTTAAGAGTCCCAGTTAAGAGTCCCAGATAAGAGTCCCGGTTAAGGTCACAGTTAAGGTCCCAGTTAAGAGTCCCAGTTAAGGTCCCAGTTAAGAGTCCCAGTTAAAAGTCCCAGTTAAGGTCCCAGTTAAGGTCCCAGTCAAGAGTCTCAGTTAAGAGTCCCAGTTAAGGTCACAGTTAAGGTCCCAGTTAAGAGTCCCAGCTAAGGTCACAGTTAAGGTCCCAGTTAAGAGTCCCAGTTAAGGTCACAGTTAAGGTCCCAGTTAAGAGTCCCAGTTAAGGTCCCAGTTAAGAGTCCCGGTTAAGGTCCCAGTTAAGAGTCCCAGTTAAGAGTCCCAGTTAAGGTCACAGTTAAGGTCCCAGTTAAGAGTCCCAGTTAAGGTCCCAGTTAAGAGTCCCGGTTAAGGTCCCAGTTAAGAGTCCCAGTTAAGGTCCCAGTTAAGGTCCCAGTTAAGAGTCCCAGATAAGAGTCCCAGTTAAGGTCACAGTTAAGGTCCCAGTTAAGAGTCCCAGTTAAGGTCCCAGTTAAGAGTCCCAGGTAAAAGTCCCAGTTAAGGTCCCAGTTAAGGTCCCAGTCAAGAGTCTCAGTTAAGAGTCCCAGTTAAGAGTCCCAGTTAAGAGTCCCAGTTAAGAGTTATAGTTAAGAGTCCCAGTTAAGGTCCCAGTTAAGAGTCCCAGTTAAGAGTCCCAGTTAAGGTCCCAGTTAAGGTCCCAGTTAAGAGTCCCAGATAAGAGTCCCAGTTAAGGTCCCAGTTAAGGTCCCAGTTAAGGTCCCAGTTAAGAGTCCCAGTTAAGGTCCCAGTTAAGGTCCCAGTTAAGAGTACCAGTTAAGGTCCCAGTTAAGGTCCCAGTTAAGGTCCCAGTTAAGGTCCCAGTTAAGGTCCCAGTTAAGGTCCCAGTTAAGAGTCCCAGTTAAGGTCCCAGTTAAGGTCCCAGTTAAGGTCCCAGTTAAGGTCCCAGTTAAGAGTCCCAGTTAAGGTCCCAGTTAAGAGTCCCAGATAAGAGTCCCAGTTAAGAGTCCCAGTTAAGGTCCCAGTTAAGGTCCCAGTTAAGAGTCCCAGTTAAGGTCCCAGTTAAGGTCCCAGTTAAGAGTCCCAGTTAAGGTCCCAGTTAAGGTCCCAGTTAAGGTCCCAGTTAAGGTCCCAGTTAAGGTCCCAGTTAAGGTCCCAGTTAAGAGTCCCAGTTAAGGTCCCAGTTAAGGTCCCAGTTAAGGTCCCAGTTAAGAGTCCCAGTTAAGAGTCCCAGTTAAGGTCCCAGTTAAGGTCCCAGTTAAGAGTCTCAGTTAAGGTCCCAGTTAAGGTCCTAGTTAAGAGTCCCAGTTAAGGTCCCAGTTAAGGTCCCAGTTAAGAGTCCCAGTTAAGACAGGCGAGAGTCTCGGTTAAGAGTCTCGGTTAAGAGTCTCGGTTAAGAGTCTCGGTTAAGAGTCTCGGTTAAGAGTCTCGGTTAAGAGTCTCGGTTAAGAGTCTCGGTTAAGAGTCTCGGTTAAGAGTCTCGGTTAAGAGTCTCGGTTAAGAGTCTCGGTTAAGAGTCTCGGTTAAGAGTCTCGGTTAAGAGTCTCGGTTAAGAGTCTCGGTTAAGAGTCTCGGTTAAGAGTCTCGGTTAAGAGTCTCGGTTAAGAGTCTCGGTTTAATAAGAGTCTCGGTTTAATAAGAGTCTCGGTTAAGAGTCTCGGTTAAGAGTCTCGGTTAAGAGTCTCGGTTTAGAGTCTCGGTTAAGAGTCTCGGTTAAGAGTCTCGGTTAAGAGTCTCGGTTAAGTGTCTCGGTTAAGAGTCTCGGTTAAGAGTCTCGGTTAAGAGTCCCGGTTAAGAGTCCCAGTTAAAACAGGCAAGAGTCCCAGTTAAGAGTTTCAGTTAAGAGTTAATAGCAAGGAGGTTTATTTATGCCGAAATAAGTCTCCAAACTTACTGCAGTATATAACAAAGCTGGACTTTGTTATATATTATTATAGTATTTTATATCATACGCACGGAGGGGGGGGGCAGGCGCCTAGACCACAAGATGAGAGAGAACACTAAAACATTGAAAGCCTTTCTTGGGGGGCTTTTAGTAAAATCTTGGCAATTCTGGGGTGGCCTGACAGGTCAAACATCATTCTTCATGTCTTCAGGACCCCCGCGGGATAGTGGAATGGTAGCGAGATGGTCAACATCCTCTGATTGGTCAGTGTAGGCACGCATGCGCACAAGTGGGTGGCGAAAATTTCAAAAATGGAGGGGAAACCGTTCCTTCGTCCTTGTTCGTTTGGCATGGATGAGCCGTTGTATCGCGATCCTCGCGAAACATGGTACCGCCATAGTCTACTATGGTTGACAAGAGACCAAGAGGAGGCTGGATAGTATAAGTGAATGGGTTGTAAGCTCAAAACGCGCGGAAATTGATGATGTCAGTTTCGTCAACACTTCGCCCCCCTCCCCCCTTGCCGAGCAGGACTACTAGTATCTTTTTTCTGCAAGTGGTGAGTATAAACACTTCGTACAGATTAGAAAATGCTGTCTTTTTTAACAAAATTAGTTTGAGTTATTGACACGACATCGTCAGAAACACAAATGATTGAAAATTTCAAATTATGTCTTCAACTTACTAAGCTAACCTGATAAAAATAGATGTAAAATGTTATAATATTTTGCAACCTTCTCATGATTGGTATTAAACCAGACACGAATGCATGGTCACAATTGGCAAACAAGAAATACATTTCACTGTATTTAATGAATGAGGAAGCTGAAATTTTCACAAATATTCATTTGTTTCTCACAATCTCAAATGATTTGTTGTTGGTGACCTCGAAATTTCCATAAGATTGTTGTATTACAGGCCTGACGCCTTCTTTCCTGAATATGTTATTCAGGTGTATTCAGCTACAGATCATTTGTCAATATTATATTTCAGGTAGAAATCTACTAGTAAGTCATATGTTTAAAGATATTTAAGGATCCCAGAGTTGTGGACAACTGTGTCATTCACTTATAATATTTGTGTCCCTTTTTACCAATATGTACCTCCAGTACGGCAGCAGTAGAGACCTTCAAAAATGCAGCCCGGGTTGTTAGGAGGTTGGCTGGGAACATTGCTAGTAACTGACAGAAATGCAGCTGCTGAGTACCCAAAGTGCTGCTACAGGCTTCTTAGGTAAGACTTAAGTCCTGCATACTCATGATCAGAAGACAGAGGCACATTCAGTGTATACATTTAGAATACAATACGGTATATTCCGTATTGCACAACCAAGGGTGATGCGGAATACACCGTGTTGTATTTTATGTCATACCCACCCGAGAAAACACACGTTTCAATGCGAAATGCGCCAGAAGTTAAGAAAAGTTGGTGTCCTCGAACAAAAAATTGTAATTAACAGTCACAATTCCAACACCCGAATCCAGCATTCCAATTTTCAACTGCGGCGCACTGAAAATTAGCACTAGATATTCTAAGGAGGCCTGTGTGATAATTCATTTGTATGGAACGCTTTTTGCGGCCCAGGTATGACAAAGTATTTCATTATTGAGGCAGGCCGTCATGCTGAATCTCCATTGTCTCTCCTTGGTTGTAACTAGCAGCTGTTGTGATAATCTGATGGTAGAGTTGTGTACCGGTACACTCACTACACTGTACCGATACAGTACTGGGTACAATCAATAAGGTACAGGTCCAAAATACCTGAACCCTGAAATTTGTTTAGGTACACGGCTCTATCTGATGGTATAAGGCATGACAGTGACTGTTGGAGTATCCCAGTTACCAGTGTGACATGATATTTCTTGATCATACTATATACATGTGTAGTTTCTTTTTTTAGATTTTTCAATCTTTGCAGGGCAGATGTCCATGAGAATTCATGTTCAATGATACTTTGGTGTTCTTATCCAGGAACTGGCTCATTACAAGGCAACCTCACACCAAGAAGTCTATCATGCAGACATGAGGGAGGCAGCCTTGTCTATACCTTGCCCAGAGTGCATAGCAGCAGTGGACTCAGATGTAAATGGGAATAAAGAGAGGACACAAGCAGCTCCACAGCATATAACACTTCAGTTAATGATGTGATGTACCATAGGTGTCACTGTCCACTGTTTTGCCAGCCCATAAAGGATTACTTTCCTGGAATTCAATGCCTGTATGGGGGTGGGGGACAGCAACAAGTTCATTTCTGTATCTGGCTGTCAGACTAAGGGCCACTAAGACCTTCATAGCTTTAGTACAATATGTAGCAAATTGTGTTTCAGTCTATTTGCACTCTACAGCAGTTAATATTGTTGTATTATTATAATGATGCTGATCATGCATTTTACAATATGAAAGAAATACATTGTACCTTAACTCTGATTTTACCAGCACTATCCCGCATATACAGGCCGACCCTGCACCAAAGTCTTGTATAAAAAGTGTTTGGAATGTTGAAATGTTAAATTGTAAATTGATGTACGTGTGACATACAGATATGCTGGAAAAATTTCCCAAACCTTTCTTTTATCAAATAATGATAAAGCATTGCTTGGATAAACATGTCACTGATCATGTTGGCAAAACAGTGCATGCCCCACTGAATGTTGGCTACATATTTTCCACGTCTAACATGTAATCGGGGGCCCGGGCCAGTTGTAATTATCGTAGTAATGTTACTGTTTCTTTGCATAGTTCTCAAGCTTTTCATCATACTAGCAAATATTGATGGCATGATGTTATCAGAATTTTGCACATTACTTATGATACAACATGTATTTACTGTATGTTTAAACATTCTCCTCTATGCAATTTCCAAATTGCTGTGTTTGTCAGTATTGTTAGATGTTAAGTGCCATTCATCACAAATGATGCTTGTAAGCATTGTAAGTATCTTGTGTAGTTTATGTGTTTGTTAATACAGGACAGTTGATCACATTCAGTGTCTGATCATTTTATAACCGGTAACACTAAATTTTATCTGCATACCCTTTAGAAAAGAAAATATTGCTGAGTTTTGTCTTTTACCCTGTCCTTGTGCTCCACAAACATGGGTAGATGTGGGTAATTCAGGGGAGTGTCAGATCATGTTTGGTAAATGTCCAGATAAATGTACAGGTGGGTAAATGCCGCTAAGTATGAGATATAACGCAAATGGTAAATCTCGGTAAATTCATATTTACACTCCACGAAAAGGCGGGTAAACGACAGATACTGTGACAAATACCACGAACGGTAAATCTCGGTAAATGCATATTTACACCGTCCGTATAGGCGGGTAAATGACAGTAACTGACTTATACCACGAATGGTAAATCTCGGTAAATGTATATTTACACCGTCCGTATAGGCGGGTAAATGACAATAACTGTGACTTATACCACGAATGGTAAATCTCGGTAAATGCAGCTTTACACGACCTGGGTAAATGTGGGTAAATTTAGGCAACCATTACCGGACTTACCATACCGGGTAAATGCCGGGTAAATCTGCACCTTTACCAGCGGGTAAATGTCCGGTAAATAGCAGGTAAATGTAACCTTTACCAGACTTTACATCACATTTACCGTTACGGTAAATACCACTTTTCGTGCAGTGATAACAATCATGCCTGTTGTTGTCTTGCTCTGATATATCATTTAATCTAGAGCAGACATAGCGATTTGGGTAAATTATGATAATACACCTAAAAAGCATGTTGATTTTGGGTGAACTCACCTCAATTTGAGTTGGTTCAGGCGAGTTACACCGGGCCATACTTCAAGCTTTTAAGTCACGGTCCAGTCTTCCATATAAGACGCAAAAGAAATCCATCTTTTAGGTAACATCTAGAGGAAATTTTTGTTTTTCTTTCACCCCGAAGTCATGAAACTTCCCCTCATCAATAGCAATGCTGACTTTTTTCTACCTGTGTGCTTAGTTTTCATTTATATGGTAATGTACCTGACGATGAAAAGTCCAGTACTGCAAATAAAGTTCTGGCCACAAACTGCAAGCTTTCAGTTGATCTCACACGCAAACACATAAATGTTCTCTCTCACACACATACGTGCATACGCCCACACAAACACACACACACACACAAACAGACACACTCACACACTCACACACATGCATGCACACACACATGCACCCAACCACACGCGCGCACACACACACACACACATGCACACACACATGCACACACACATACACACACGCACACACACAAGCACACACACGCACACACACACACACACACACACACACACACACACACATCCCGCACGCACCCTGCTGCTTAACCCTGCAAACCAATACAAATTTGATGCCAGCTACTTGAGCAGGTTGGAGGATAAACTGAACTTCTCTTTTACAAAAGATGAAAGATGAGTTAGCTACTTTTGCCTGCAAAAGATTCCAAGACACAGCAAATTGTATCATCAGTACATAATGACTAACATGACTAGAGCAAAAAAGTATTTGGTTCCAAACACCATCAACAGAGGCAAACATACCTGTCCTTGGTGCTGAACAATATCCACAGTCAAATATACGTGTCCATGGTGCTGAACACCATCCTCACAGTCAAACACACCTGGCCCTGGTGCTGGGCACCATCCTCACAGTCAAACATATATGTCCTTGGTGCTGGGCACCGTCCTCAAAGTCAAACACACCTGTCCCTGGTGCTGGGCACCGTCCTCACAGTCAAGCACATCTGTCCTTGGTGCTGTACGCCATCCACACAGTAAAAACGTATGCCCTTGGTGCTGAACACCATCTACGGGCAAACATACATGTCCTTGGTACTGAACAACATCTACAGTCAAACATACCTGTCCTTGGTGCTGAACACCATCTAAAGTCAAACATACCTGTCCTTGGTACCGTGCTGAACACCATCTACAGTTAAACATACCTGTCCTTGGTGCTGAACACCATCTTCAGCCAAACATACCTGTCCTTGGTGCTGAACACCAGCTAAAGTCAAACATACCTGTCCTTGGTACCGTGCTGAACACCATCTACAGTCAAAAATACCTGTCCTTGGTGCTGAACACCATCTTCAGTCAAACATACCTGTCCTTGGTGCTTGGCACCGTCCTCACAGTCAAACACACCTGTCCCTGGTGCTGGGTACCGTCCTCACAGTCAAGCACATCTGTCATTGGTGCTGTACGCCATCCACACAGTAAAAAACGTATGTCCTTGGTGCTGAACACCATCTGCAGTCAAACATACCTGTCCTTGGTACCATGCTGAACATCATCTACAGTCAAACATACCTGTCCTTGGTGCTGAACGCGATCTTCAGTCAAACATACCTGTCCTTGGTGCTGTACGCCATCCACACAGTAAAAAACGTATGTCCTTGGTGCTGAACACCATCTGCAGTCAAACATACCTGTCCTTGGTACCGTGCTGAACACCATCTACAGTTAAACATACCTGTTCTTGGTGCTGAACACCATCTGCAGTCAAACATACCTGTCCTTGGTACCATGCTGAACATCATCTACAGTCAAACATACCTGTCCTTGGTGCTGAACACCATCTGCAGTCAAACATACCTGTCCGTGGTACCATGCTGAACATCATCTACAGTCAAACATACCTGTCCTTGGTGCTGAACGCGATCTTCAGTCGAACATACATATCCTTGGTGCTGTACGCCATCCACACAATAAAAAACGTATGTCCTTGGTGCTGAACACCATCTGCAGTCAAACATACCTGTCCTTGGTACCGTGCTGAACACCATCTACAGTTAAACATACCTGTTCTTGGTGCTGAACACCATCTACAGTCAAACATACCTGTCCTTGGTGCTGAAAACCATCCTCACAGTCAAATACACCTGTCCTTGGTGCTCAACACCATCCTCACAGTCAAACACACCTGTCCCTGGTGCTTGGCACCATCCTCCCAGCCAAACATACCTGTCCTTGATGCTGAACACCATCCTCACAGTCAAACACACCTGGCCCTGGTGCTGGGCACCATCGTCACAGTCAAACATACCTGTCCTTGGTGCTTGGCACCGTCCTCACAGTCAAACACATCTGGCCCTGGTGCTGGGCACCGTCCTCACAGTTAAGCACATCTGTCCTTGGTGCTGTACGCCATCCACACAGTAAAAAAAAAACGTTTGTCTTTGGTGCTGAACACCATCTACGGGCAAACATACATGTCCTTGGTAATGAACAACATCTGCATTCAAACATACCTGTCCTTGGTGCTGAACACCATCTAAAATCTAACATACCTGTCCTTGGTACCGTGCTGAACACCATCTACAGTCAAACATACACTGGACGAAAACAGCTCTTTAAGCGCTATTAAATTATGCTTAAAGATTCCGTTTTGGCACATCTTTACTTAAATCTAGAGACATACGCCGCATTTAAGTCTCCGTAAACCGTACGTAGTGGCACTCATTTAAGCGACGTTAAAGCACGGTAAATTCAGCTTAAACCCAAATTTTGGTTGGCGTAAATTTGTTGTAAAAATCTATATTTAAACTTTATTTAAGCTCAGTTAAGTTCCCTTAAAATGGTTGTGTGTGCTACATTCACGTGTTTGTGCTTGGGTCTTTAATGTTCAGCATCATTTCAGGTATCATTTCAATTTGTGTATTTTATTCCAACGCCAGCTTCTGAGTCAGTCATATTTTAGCTCCGTCTTCAGCTTCTAAGTCTTGAGGTCCACGCAACACGCCTCTGTTTTATCTTGAGATCTGCATTCCTCACTCAGCCCTCATCCCTTCGGAAGTCTCAGGCCCCGTAGCCCTCTTCGGATGGGTGGGAGGGGGTCTGGGGGTGGCGACGACGAAGTTTCCTTCGGGCATACCCTCCCAGCAGCCAGCTCTTTCGCCTTTCCCTGGGCACCGCCTGCCTTCCGAGTTGACAAAATCACTGCTATTCCTTGATATACAGTTGTAAGTCCCGCTCAGGGGGAAGTGGCACATCCAAATCCATGCAGCATTAGAGTCCACTCGCCGAGGTATTCCTTATTGCTGGCTGGGTTTAGGAAGTTGTAGTAAAGACTATTTTCAACTGATCGCGCAGTTTTCCTCAGTCTGGTTTTAGAATCATGGCGAAGCGCACTCGGGTTCCGTCGAACTGTCCGTCCCCGAGTTAGTAAGACGATAAAGCTGCAGCAAGAACATACAGGTCCATACACTACCAAGCTTTGGCCACCAAATGAGAAATCAAATTTTAATTTCCAACGGAAAAAGAATGTGAATATCTGCATGAGTGTTGATTGGTTCAATTCGCGAGTAGTGTATATTTGTGACCATGATATGCATAGCTAGCACACACTGTAACAATGGCCTTTTTTTATATCTATTGTTATTTGGAGACGGTCTTCCTGGGTATTTGACAATTGGACAATGGATGTTTCTACAGTCCGAAAAAGGTGTAAAATGTTTCCCAGTAATCGCCCACGTATAGCTTGAAAACAAACTTGCCAGAAATTGTCATTTTGCTATCATCTAGCAAAATAAAACAGCGTAAAGTCAGACACAAAGACGAACTTTCAAATTATCCAATTGTCGACTATAAAATGTTGTTCAGACTTACCAAAATAACAACGCCGCATTTCAAAACCTTTGACGAATATCCTGTGTTCGGGTGCAGGGGAAATCAAGTGAGACGCTTTTTTGCACGAAATTTGATAGCTTTTAGTTTAGGGTATTTATTACAGAGCAAATAGAATGGCTATAAGAACACGGTAACTGTTCACTGCATTAAAAATCGGCTCTTTAAGCACTCTTAAAGCATGCTTAAGTATTCCGTTTTGGCATTCTTTAAGTCATTTAACGTAATAATTACGCGGGCTTAAATGTTATAACTGAAAACAATTGCAAGCGGCGAGTGCACACGGCTCGCGGGAAAAAGTGCTTGCGTTTAAACCTTTAAAAGTACACCATAATTAGCAGAAAGATATCTAGACCTTCAGAAATAATACTGAGGTTTTTGAAAGTGTCGTGTGTTACATATGTCGACTGAATTGTTGTTCACTTTGGCCTAATCGACACTACCACATTTTCAAATCCTTTGGTATGCAGGAAGTGCGCGTTCAGAGGAACTTCAGCGGGCGCAATTTTTATTAGAAAACGGAAACTGTTCGTGCAAGAATTTTGTCTCCCTGAAAACAAGCGGCGATCGAGTGCACACGGCTCGCGGGAAAAAGTGCTTTCGTTTAAACCTTTCAAAGTACACCAGGGACACCTTGAGAAATAGCCAGCAGTACACCGAGGTTTTTGAAAGCGTGATGTGTTACATTTGTCGACTAAATTGTTATTCACTTTTCCAAAACGACACCGCCGCATTTTCAAATCCGTTGGTATGCATGCTGTGCGCGTTCAGAGGAACTTTTGTGCGATACTTGTTCAAAATTTGATGGTTGCTTGTTCCTATCTCGTGTTGAATATACCACACACGCTTTACCAGATTGGCAATGTTATATCAAAATGAATGTCACGTTAGGATATAAGGCTTAGGTTTAGGGTTCTTACAGAGCGGGCGCAATGTTTATAAGAAAACGGAAACTGTTCGTGCAAGAATTTTGTCTCCCTGAAAACAAGCGGTGATCGAGTGCACACGGCTCGCGGGAAAAAGTGCTTGCGTTTAAACCTTTCAAAGTACACCAGGGACACCTTGAGAAATAACTCGTAGTACACTGAGGTTTTTGAGAGTGTGATGTGTTACATTTGTTCACTAAATTGTTGTTCACATTTGCCAAAACGACGCCGCCGCATTTTCAAATCCGTTGGTATGCATGCTGTGCGCGTTCAGAGGAACTTTTGTGCGATACTTGTTTCAAAATTTGATGGTTGCTTGTTCCTATCTCGAGTTAAATAAAACACACACGCTTTACCAGATTGGCAATGTTAAGACAAAATAAATGTAACGTTAGGATATAAGACTTAGGCTTAGGGTTTTTACAGAGCGGGCGCAATGTTATTAAGAACACGGGAACTGTTCGTACAATGATTTTGTCTCCTTCTATAATGCTTACGTTTAAACCTTTCAAAGTACACCAGAAAGACCTTGAGAAATAACCCGTAGTATACTGAGGTTTTGAAAGTTTGATGTGTTACATTTATCGACTAAATTGTTATTCACTTTTCCAAAACGACACTGCCGCATTTTCAAATCCGTTGGTATGCATGCTGTGCGCGTTCAGAGGAACTTTTGTGCGATACTTGTACAAAATTTGATGGTTGCTTGTTCCTATCTCGTGTTGAATATACCACACACGCTTTACCAGATTGGCAATGTTAAGACAAAATGAATGTGACGTTAGGATATAAGACTCATGAGGTTTAGGGTTCTTACAGAGCGGGCGCAATGTTAATAAGAAAACGGAAACTGTTCGTGCAAGAATTTTGTCTCCCTGAAAACAAGCGGCGATCGAGTGCAGACGGCTCGCGGGAAAAAAAGTGCTTGCGTTTAAACCTTTTAAAGTACACCAGAAAGAACTTGAGAAATAACCCGTAGTATACTGAGGTTTTGAAAGTTTGATGTGTTACATTTGTCGACTTGTTGTTCACTTTTGCCAAAACGACACCATCGCATTTTCAAATCTGTTGGCATGTTTGCTGTGCGCATACCATGGAACATTATATTCAATGCATACTTAAAAACCGAATTCTAGAAACTCAGGTAAAGAAGAGTCAGGATAATTAGCTAATAATAATCGCCAGGCCGGGATATTGAGCGATGACTTGACCGGGAGTCGGGCGCTGATGTAATTTGGGACCCCGGTCTCGGCCACAGCAGAATACAGCTCAATAACGCTCTCCCCCGGTGAACTTGTTGACGGCCGCCAGGAACCACAGCTCGCGGGAGCACTGAAGTAAATCCGGGTCGCGCGAGCGCCCGGAGTTCAGCACGTGAACGCAGGCGATGTTGTCGCAGTAGACAAGAACCGTTACACCCGTCCACCGATGACTCCACTTACGGGCTGCCACCACTATCGTCAACATTTCCAAAACGTGGATTTTGGAAGTGTACTTACGTAGTACGAAGTCCGGGAAAACGGCATGGAAGAACTGACCGTTTGAGAAGGCACCGCATCCCGTAGAACACGCGTCGGTGGCGACGATGTCATCTGGGGCCGTCAATATGGCAGGCGCGATCAGTGATACCCCGTTGAAATCGTGCAAGAAACGGCGCCACCAATCCAGGTCACGCCGGAGGTCGCGAGAGACACGGAAACGGTGATGGTGCCGACGAAGTTTACGAAGAGTCTCGAGCATACGCGATACAAATAGACGGCCGGGCGGCACGCACGCGGACACAAACACTAGTTTCCCTATGAGAGATTGAAGTTCCTTCTTGGTCGCCTTCCTCTTGTTGAGCCACTGTGACACCAGTGTAGAAACTTCATCTAGACGAAAAGGCGGGACCCGCCGAACCATGTTAACGGTATCGAAGTCTATTACGAGCCAAGTCATACACGTCGCAGGCGGGATTGCTTTCTCCGGTGCTTCTTCCAGCCCTAAATCACATAGTGTTCTTTGAAGACTGGCGAACGCCGCGGGGGCCAGTGATGGGATGTCGGCGCCGCCAAAGTCGTCGATATAATTTGTAACACAATGTCCCTTTTCACGCTCAATAAAAGAGACCGCGGACGTGGTTGATTGGCACATAAAAGCAGAAGACCGCAGACCAAAGCAAGCCCGCGTGTCAATAAACCAATTATCACGCCAACGATAACATATGTACCGATAATCCGCCGGGTCAATAGGGAGCTGTCTATATGCCCTACGTAAATCTGTATTATACAATAAACAGCCTTGTCCCTTGTTTAAAATCATGTCAGTCATTGTATCAACGGAAGGATAAACTAAACTGATCGTCTCACCTAAAAAAGTATCCTTGGGAATGGCGTCGTTCACAGAGTGTCCGGCAGGGTAACTAAGGTCGACGACGACCCGTCGCTTGGTGCTATTGCGCTTTTCCACCGTTTGTAATGGTGCAGGGTAAACCGGGAAAGGGAATGGGTTCGCGCGAAAAGGGCCACACAAAGCGCCGTACTCGAGTTCCTTGGCAATGAACGAGTCAACATCTGCCGAATGATCTATCGCGGAGTGGTGATTGGTGTAACGAACATTGTCCGGAAACGCGTAACGGTTGAGATCAATATTAATAGGCCAGCCGAATTCTAGAAAATCAGGTAAAGAAGAGTCAGGATAATTAGCCAATAATAATCGCCAGGCCGGGATATTGAGCGATGACTTGACCGGGAGTCGGGCACCGATGTAATTTGGGACCCCGGTCTCGGCCACGGCAGAATACAGCTCAATAACGCTCTCCCCCGGTGCCAGTGGCACCCGGCTGTGAAGAGAAGCCGGCGGCTCCTCCGGAGTGATCACCGGGGGCTGCGCGAAAGGATCTCCGATGGGAACACTCAATCTTGGGATGCTCGACCTCCACCCGTCGGACGAGGAGGCACATGCAACACACGTGCTTGACTCGGCCCCAGCGTGGGTCAGCGTGTTCTGACGCACCTGGACATGACCCGTGTTGATATGCTTCGCAGTACCGCACTCTGTTGGCGTTGCTGTTGTCGCGAAAGGTGCGGGGGGGACCACGCGGTGCCGCGGAGAGGCGGGACCCCCCGCCCTGCGTGGCGGGGCCGGTCGGGGTGCGATAGCAGCGGTCCCGGGTGTTGTCGATCTCCTCCTTACCATCTGACCACGACAAAGTGCCGTTCTCCATGGCATACAGAACCGATGCGTGAGTTTCACGTACCATGCCCCACTCATAATAAGCCGCGTCAAACATCAGATCGGAGAGATGCTCGAGCCTGATCCTAACGGAACGTCGGAAGCGCTCTGAATCTAACAGATTTTTAATGTACCCGTATACAAACATAGGTGTCGATAGCTCGTCGAAAGTTACACAACCGTCGCCCCTTTTTCCCTTACCCGGGAAGTGCACATGGTGCTGGGGCCATGGCACTTTGATTCGACTAGATACGGAATCGTTCATGGTTTTCGTGCGACCGCTCTTCTTACCTCGGCGGGACCGGCGTGGTGATCGAGAGGACGAAGAGCCCGAGTCGTCCGAGCTGTACCGGTGTCGATGTCGTCTGGACTTCGGGCGGACGTTGTCCCTGCGCGACCCGTGGCGGCGTCGGGGCGGCACGTCGTCTGACGAGGACAGATCGTGTTTCCTCGTCCTAGCTTTAGTGGCGTGTCGTGGCTGTACGCTAGAACAGGAGGAGGTGGAGCGGCTCGACCTGTGCCCGTGGCGACGTCGATGCTCTTTGCGTGGAGGGTCCTGTCGCACGCGAGAACGGTCGACGTCCGGAGACCTCGCCCGGTACGGGGAGAGGCTACCGTTCTCCCGGCGGAATCGGTCGGCGTCTCGGGACCGGGACGGGAACCGGAGTTTTCGGTCGGCATCTCGAGAACGGGACGGGGACCGGAGTTTTCGGTCGGTATCTCGAGAACGGGACGGGGACCGGAGTGTGGTGTCCCGTCGCGAAGGTTTCCTAGAAAAACCCGGAGACTTCTGGCCGAAAATCTCCTCGAGGGTCTTGTCGACGTTGCTGGCCAGCGCCTCCTTCTCGCGGTGATCCTTCACCGTAGGCGGGTGTTCTTCGTCGCTTGCGCTGACCTCGGACCAGAGACCCTTAGCGTAGTCTTTGACTTTACTGTCCCCTTTCAGTTTCCGGAGGGACCGACGAACCCTATCCTCCAGGAGGCGCCTGTCCGAGTCAGTGTCGGCGGTCGATGACAGATCGGCCCCACACTTCCCTCGCCCGTGCGGGCCGCGGTGTCCTCTTACCGGTAACTGGCACACCGTGCAAGTTTTCGGCTTCGTCATCTTGGGAAAGAGATATCCTTTTCCGTCGTCTTCGGTAGTACGTACACAAGGTTAAAATGAAAAGTCAGGCAGCGGGTCCGAGTGTGACCTCGCTCCGTCAGAATCGCGAACACAATGACTCACTAGCGCCGCGAGGCGTGGGCGGAAGTGGCAGCGGGAGGTACCGAACACGTGGAGTCCCAGAGCGGAAGTGTTGGTGTAAATTAATAAAAATGACTTGGGTGACATTTTTCCTCAAATTCAATCTCTTTATCAGAATGTTCAAACTTTACATTCAAACGATAGGGCACTTGGCAGGTATTTGAGGAAATGAAATCACTTTACTTTCTCATTCATGGTTAGGAAGTAATAGCTGACCAAAGTTACGCCCCCCACCCCATACTTATAAAGCATTATAGACCTATTCAGTGCTCCGGTCTAAAATTCAATCTCTTTATCAGAATGTTCAAACTTTGGATTCAAACGATAGGGCACTTGGCGGGTATTTGAGGAAAAGAAATCACTTTACTTTCTCATTCATGGTTAGGGAGTAATAGCTCACCAAAGTTACGCCCCCCTACTCCATACTTATAAAGCATTATAGACCAATTCAGTGCTCCGGTCTAGAATTCAATCTCTTTATCACAATGTGTAAACTTTACATTCAAACGATAGGGCACTTGGCGGGTATTTGAGGAAATGAAATTACTTTACTTTCTCATTCATGGTTAGGGAGTAATAGCCCACCAAAGTTACGCCCCCCTACTCCATACTTATAAAGCATTATAGACCAATTCAGTGCTCCGGTCTAAAATTCAATCTCTTTATCAGAATGTTCAAACTTTACATTCAAACGATAGGGCACTTGGCGGGTATTTGAGGAAATGAAATCACTTTACTTTCTCATTCATGGTTAGGGAGTAATAGCTCACCAAAGTTACGCCCCCCTACTCCATACTTATAAAGCATTATAGACCAATTCAGTGCTCCGGTCTAGAATTCAATCTCTTTATCACAATGTGTAAACTTTACATTCAAACGATAGGGCACTTGGTGGGTATTTGAGGAAATGAAATTACTTTACTTTCTCATTCATGGTTAGGGAGTAATAGCTCACCAAAGTTACGCCCCCCTACTCCATACTTATAAAGCATTATAGACCAATTCAGTGCTCCGGTCTAAAATTCAATCTCTTTATCACAATGTTCAAACTTTACATTCAAACGATAGGGCACTTGGCGGGTATTTGAGGAAATGAAATCACTTTACTTTCTCATTCATGGTTAGGGAGTAATAGCTGATCAAAGTTACGCCCCCCCACCCCATACTTATAAAGCATAATAGAACAATTCAGTGCTCCGGTCTAAAATTCAATCTCTTTATCAGAATGTTCAAACTTTACATTCAAACGATAGGGCACTTGGCGGGTATTTGAGGAAATGAAATCACTTTACTTTCTCATTCATGGTTAGGGAGTAATAGCTGACCAAAGTTACGCCCCCCACCCCATACTTATAAAGCATTAAAGACCAATTCAGTGCTCCGGTCTAAAATTCAATCTCTTTATAAGAATGTCCAAACTTTACATTCAAACGATAGGGCACTTGGCGGGTATTCGAGAAAATGGAATCACTTTACTTTCTCATTCATGGTTAGGGAGTAATAGCTGACCAAAGTTACGCCCCCCACCCCATACTTATAAAGCATTATAGACCAATTCAGTGCTCCGGTCTAAAATTCAATCTCTTTATCAGAATGTTCAAACTTTACATTCAAACGATAGGGCACTTGGCGGGTATTTGAGGAAATGAAATCACTTTACTTTCTCATTCATGGTTAGGAAGTAATAGCTGACCAAAGTTACGCCCCCACTCCATACTTATATAAAGCATTATAGACCAATTCAGTGTTCCGGTCTTAAATTCAATCTCTTTATCAGAATGTTCAAACATTACTTTCAAACGATAGGGCACTTGGCGGGTATTGGAGGAAATGAAATCAATTTACTTTCTCATTCATGGTTAGGAAGTAATAGCTGATCAAAGTTACGCCCCCCACCCTACACTTATATAAAGCATTATAGACCAATTCAGTGCTC
The DNA here is from genome assembly GCF_035083965.1 of Branchiostoma lanceolatum. Taxonomy (NCBI): domain Eukaryota; kingdom Metazoa; phylum Chordata; class Leptocardii; order Amphioxiformes; family Branchiostomatidae; genus Branchiostoma; species Branchiostoma lanceolatum. Next base: position 15,625,593 of record NC_089736.1, read on the forward strand.
CGGTCTAAAATTCAATCTCTTTATCAGAATGTTCAAACTTTACATTCAAACGATAGGGCACTTGGCGGGTATTTGAGGAAATGAAATCACTTTACTTTCTCATTCATGGTTAGGAAGTAATAGCTCACCAAAGTTACGCCCCCCAGCCCATACTTATAAAGCATTATAGACCAATTCAGTGCTCCGGTCTAAAATTCAATCTCTTTATCAGAATGTTCAAACTTTGGATTCAAACGATAGGGCACTTGGCGGGTATTTGAGGAAATGAAATCACTTTACTTTCTCATTCATGGTTAGGGAGTAATAGCTCACCAAAGTTACGCCCCCCTACTCCATACTTATAAAGCATTATAGACCAATTCAGTGCTCCGGTCTAGAATTCAATCTCTTTATCACAATGTGTAAACTTTACATTCAAACGATAGGGCACTTGGCGGGTATTTGAGGAAATGAAATTACTTTACTTTCTCATTCATGGTTAGGGAGTAATAGCCCACCAAAGTTACGCCCCCCTACTCCATACTTATAAAGCATTATAGACCAATTCAGTGCTCCGGTCTAAAATTCAATCTCTTTATCAGAATGTTCAAACTTTACATTCAAACGATAGGGCACTTGGCGGGTATTTGAGGAAATGAAATCACTTTACTTTCTCATTCATGGTTAGGGAGTAATAGCTCACCAAAGTTACGCCCCCCTACTCCATACTTATAAAGCATTATAGACCAATTCAGTGCTCCGGTCTAGAATTCAATCTCTTTATCACAATGTGTAAACTTTACATTCAAACGATAGGGCACTTGGTGGGTATTTGAGGAAATGATATTACTTTACTTTCTCATTCATGGTTAGGGAGTAATAGCTCACCAAAGTTACGCCCCCCTACTCAATACTTATAAAGCATTATAGACCAATTCAGTGTTCCGGTCTAAAATTCAATCTCTTTATCACAATGTTCAAACTTTACATTCAGACGATAGGGCACTTGGCGGGTATTTGAGGAAATGAAATCACTTTACTTTCTCATTCATGGTTAGGGAGTAATAGCTGATCAAAGTTACGCCCCCCCACCCCATACTTATAAAGCATTATAGAACAATTCAGTGCTCCGGTCTAAAATTCAATCTCTTTATCAGAATGTTCAAACTTTACATTCAAACGATAGGGCACTTGGCGGGTATTTGAGGAAATGAAATCACTTTACTTTCTCATTCATGGTTAGGGAGTAATAGCTGACCAAAGTTACGCCCCCCATCCCATACTTATAAAGCATTAAAGACCAATTCAGTGCTCCGGTCTAAAATTCAATCTCTTTATAAGAATGTCCAAACTTTACATTCAAACGATAGGGCACTTGGCGGGTATTCGAGAAAATGGAATCACTTTACTTTCTCATTCATGGTTAGGGAGTAATAGCTGACCAAAGTTACGCCCCCCATCCCATACTTATAAAGCATTATAGACCAATTCAGTGCTCCGGTCTAAAATTCAATCTCTTTATCAGAATGTTCAAACTTTACATTCAAACGATAGGGCACTTGGCGGGTATTTGAGGAAATGAAATCACTTTACTTTCTCATTCATGGTTAGGAAGTAAGAGCTGACCAAAGTTACGCCCCCACTCCATACTTATAAAGCATTATAGACCAATTCAGTGTTCCGGTCTTAAATTCAATCTCTTTATCAGAATGTTCAAACATTACTTTCAAACGATAGGGCACTTGGCGGGTATTGGAGGAAATGAAATCAATTTACTTTCTCATTCATGGTTAGGAAGTAATAGCTGATCAAAGTTACGCCCCCCACCCTATACTTATATAAAGCATTATAGACCAATTCAGTGCTCCGGTCTAAAATTCAATCTCTTTATCAGAATGTTCAGACTTTACATTCAAACGATAGGGCACTTGGCGGGTATTTGAGGAAATGAAATCACTTTACTTTCTCATTCATGGTTAGAGAGTAATAGCTGACCAAAGTTACGCCCCCCACCCCATACTTATAAAGTATTATAGACCAATTCAGTGCTCCGGTCTAAAATTCAATCTCTTTATCAGAATGTTCAAACATTACTTTCAAACAATAGGGCACTTGGCGGGTATTTGAGGAAATGAAATCACTTTACTTTCTCATTCATGGTTAGGGAGTAATAGCTGACCAAAGTTACGCCCCCCACCCCATACTTATAAAGTATTATAGACCAATTCAGTGCTCCGGTCTAAAATTCAATCTCTTTATCAGAATGTTCAAACTTTACATTCAAACGATAGGGCACTTGGCGGGTATTTGAGGAAATGAAATCAATTTACTTTCTCATTCATGGTTAGGAAGTAATAGCTGATCAAAGTTACGCCCCCCACCCCATACTTATATAAAGCATTAAAGACCAATTCAGTGCTCCGGTATAAAATTCAATCTCTTTATCAGAATGTTCAAACTTTACATTCAAACGATAGGGCACTTGGCGGGTATTTGAGGAAATGAAATCACTTTACTTTCTCATTCATGGTTAGGGAGTAATAGCAGACCAAAGTTACGCCCCCCACCCCATACTTATAAAGCATTATAGACCAATTCAGTGCTCCGGTCTAAAATTCAATCTCTTTATCAGAATGTTCAAACTTTACATTCAAACGATAGGGCACTTGGCGGGGATTTGAGGAAATGAAATCACTTTACTTTCTCATTCATGGTTAGGGTGTAATAGCTGACCAAAGTTACGCCCCCCACCCCATACTTATAAAGCATTATAGACCTATTCAGTGCTCCGGTCTAAAATTCAATCTCTTTATCAGAATGTTCAAACTTTACATTCAAACGATAGGGCACTTGGCGGGTATTTGAGGAAATGAAATCACTTTACTTTCTCATTCATAGTTAGGGAGTAATAGCTGACCAAAGTTACGCCCCCCACCCAATACTTATAAAGCATTATAGACCAATGCAGTGCTCCGGTCTAAAATTCAATCTCTTTATCAGAATGTTCAAACTTTACATTCAAACGATAGGGCACTTGGCGGGTATTTGAGGAAATGAAATCACTTTACTTTCTCATTCATGGTTAGGGAGTAATAGCAGACCAAAGTTACGCCCCCCACCCCATACTTATAAAGCATTATAGACCAATTCAGTGCTCCGGTCTAAAATTCAATCTCTTTATCAGAATGTTCAAACTTTACATTCAAACGATAGGGCACTTGGCGGGTATTTGAGGAAATGAAATCACTTTACTTTCTCATTCATGGTTAGGAAGTAAGAGCTGACCAAAGTTACGCCCCCACTCCATACTTATAAAGCATTATAGACCAATTCAGTGTTCCGGTCTTAAATTCAATCTCTTTATCAGAATGTTCAAACATTACTTTCAAACGATAGGGCACTTGGCGGGTATTGGAGGAAATGAAATCAATTTACTTTCTCATTCATGGTTAGGAAGTAATAGCTGATCAAAGTTACGCCCCCCACCCTATACTTATATAAAGCATTATAGACCAATTCAGTGCTCCGGTCTAAAATTCAATCTCTTTATCAGAATGTTCAAACTTTACATTCAAACGATAGGGCACTTGGCGGGTATTTGAGGAAATGAAATCAATTTACTTTCTCATTCATGGTTAGGAAGTAATAGCTGATCAAAGTTACGCCCCCCACCCCATACTTATATAAAGCATTATAGACCAATTCAGTGCTCCGGTATAAAATTCAATCTCTTTATCAGAATGTTCAAACTTTACATTCAAACGATAGGGCACTTGGCGGGTATTTGAGGAAATAAAATCACTTTACTTTCTCATTCATGGTTAGGGAGTAATAGCAGACCAAAGTTACGCCCCCCACCCCATACTTATAAAGCATTATAGACCAATTCAGTGCTCCGGTCTAAAATTCAATCTCTTTATCAGAATGTTCAAACTTTACATTCAAACGATAGGGCACTTGGCGGGGATTTGAGGAAATGAAATCACTTTACTTTCTCATTCATGGTTAGGGAGTAATAGCTGACCAAAGTTACGCCCCCCACCCCATACTTATAAAGCATTATAGACCTATTCAGTGCTCCGGTCTAAAATTCAATCTCTTTATCAGAATGTTCAAACTTTACATTCAAACGATAGGGCACTTGGCGGGTATTTGAGGAAATGAAATCACTTTACTTTCTCATTCATAGTTAGGGAGTAATAGCTGACCAAAGTTACGCCCCCCACCCAATACTTATAAAGCATTATAGACCAATTCAGTGCTTCGGTCTAAAATTCAATCTCTTTATCAGAATGTTCAAACTTTACATTCAAACGATAGGGCACTTGGCGGGTATTTGAGGAAATGAAATCACTTTACTTTCTCATTCATGGTTAGGGAGTAATAGCAGACCAAAGTTACGCCCCCCACCCCATACTTATAAAGCATTATAGACCAATTCAGTGCTCCGGTCTAAAATTCAATCTCTTTATCAGAATGTTCAAACTTTACATTCAAACGATAGGGCACTTGGCGGGTATTTGAGGAAATGAAATCACTTTACTTTCTCATTCATGGTTAGGGAGTAATAGCTGACCAAAGTTACGCCCCCCACCCCATACTTATAAAGCATTATAGACCAATTCAGTGCTCCGGTCTAAAATTCAATCTCTTTATCAGAATGTTCAAACTTTACATTCAAACGATAGGGCACTTGGCGCGTGGTATCACAAAATTCTATTTTCTACGGTGACGGGAATATGTATAGAATGTTTTAGTAACCTGGAAGTAGAGTGGATGATAGTTCGGCAGAAGTATCAAAGCGAGTATTTAAGCTTAGAGTTACTGTACATCGCATTTTGAGCCGGCAACTTCTCGAGAGTGCAGCAAAAAAGGGACATATTGCTATAAAAGAATTTTAATAAAAAAAAGTTATGGGTGGCAAAATATTTCGCTCAGCTCCTCGTTAAAAGCCTGATTAAATCATGCATATGTAGCTTCGAAAGTACCCAGAATCCTTGTGCTTGTGCAATTTCAAGTAACGCCAGACGCTGACGATTAGAATGGATGCTCATGAGTATTAAATACCTGCATGACCTCTGACCCGTCACGTGATCCCGGCGCATTGTGCCTTCCATCATGGCGGAAATGGCCAGAACTTCCGTGACTATGGGGCCGCAGCTGGCGACCCAAACTAAAGAAATATTTCTTTCTCGCAAAGATTTCGAGGAAAATCAACAATGACCAAGTATGTCCAGAGCAAAAAGGATAAGTTTTTCGGAGAAAATGGTGAGTTTTCAGTCATAAGTGTTTCTGTCAAAGTTTTCGCGCGAAATACGCACTGTTTCCGGTCCACTGTTGTTTACTTTAACGCTCAGGATTTGGCCCGTTTGACTTGTACCGTTACTTTTAATGAAAGAATGAAGTGCGTGCCTAAAAATTCATTCTGGCGGAAATTTAACGAGATTTGCTTTGAGATGTTGAAGTATAACAAAAAGTGATGTTTTGAGATGTTATAAGTTCGCACTGCCGCTGACTTACGATAAAAATACAATCTGACAAAACTTAGCTTTAACCGATTTTTTTTTTTCAAACTATGTTTTAAGTCCTAAATTTTATACTGATACACTTGAAATATAACAATAGAATAAAGACTTTTTGATGACCACTTGATAGTGATGGTAACATCTGTAAAACTATTGTTATATTTTAGGTGTATCAGATTAACTGACTTTAATTTAAAGACTGTATTCTATTGTTATATTTCAAGAGTATCAGATTATCCTTTAAAGACTTATGATTCAAACTGGATGTCCAAACCTTTATAAACATATAATTGAAGTTTGGCATTATCACACAAGGATTGCAATTACCAGTAAGAGTTGGAAGAATTCCACAAAGCATGTCTTTGAAACAAATTGGCATGTTGTGTATGACAGCATTAGAACCACTCAATCATAACTCTGACAATGTATAATATCAAAATTCAAAGCTCATTTTAATTATCAAAGACTAATATTTCCCAACTGTACAAAGCAAAGAAACATGCAACAATTCAGTCATCTTGGTACAGTCTAGATAAACTACTAGTACCATTTCTATAAAACCAGACTCTTACAGAATCTCTATGTATATTTAAGTAATATTAGATTGCAATATCATGTTCTGTATTCCAATTCTTTTACGTACAATGTAATAGTTTGCAACTTAACTAAATGATTTAAAATTGCATTATCATTCCATATCATGACCAGCGCAAGCTGACTTTCGGTCTGCAGTCCTAGAAACCATTGTTACAGCAAGGTCAAACCTCCTTTTCACTGAGTAATTAAGAATGTACAATATAAGTATAAGTGTCTTGTGGTTGCTAATTGCTAAGACATGTACAATTGTAAATACTTAGCCAGCAAATGTTAGAAGTGGGCTAAGGCAAATAAAAAGCTTAGTAAAGACTTTGGCTACTAGTTCTTGTGTGCAATGGTGAATACATAAAACTATATTCCTTATACAGTGCTGTTTTATATGGTGTTATATCTACACTGGAGACTAAAAAAAAAGTCAAGATTTTATATTTGATACTAAAAATTGCAATAATTCGATAATACAGCTGCAAGCAGTTCCCAGCAAAGTTTGTCATCAATGATCAATGGTGTCTGCAATGTATAAAAACATATTTACAAGTTACAACAAATTTCAGTCAAAAACAGTCAGAATCATACAGAAACATGCAGAGTTGCAAGTTATGTTTTCAATGACATGAAATGCAGATCAGAGCTCAACTCAACTGAGGAATTATGTGAAAATTGAAAGTACTAAACACGCTGATTAGCAAAGCAGGTGGGCGTTTCGCCATGTTGCACAAGTTCATACGATTCCAGCTACCAGTCAGTGATCAGTACTACAGATCATCCTGTGGTTCCTGTATGACAGCCAGGACTGAGCAGGCTGGAGAGGGTGCAAACATAGGTGTTTGGTACATGGAGTACAAGGCATCTATTTCAATAACTCTCCCCTCCACCATGAGTGTGAACTTCTGAATTAGGAGAAAAAGATAGAAAGAGTGAAAAAAAACATATTGCAAGTCTGGAGATGTAGAAATATAACCTTGTGTGTGAAAATCATCAAGTCATTTGCTCTTTCCCAGATAATACACAATATGGCAATGATTGTTACCCCACCCTGGGTTGTTACATTCTATAAAAAGGGAAATTTTAAAGTTCTTATTGAAAGTTAAAAAGGACAAAATCAAATCAAATGAGATGTTATAAGTCAGCCCTCTGAATTGGGTGGACTTAACATGTTAAACACGTTGGATACATAGGTTGATGTAGCCTCTCTTCTTTTGAAATCACAGAACCCAGTACATGTACTTTTATCATACTTTTTATACCTGTTATAGCCATTGTTCATTATCTCACAAATGTTTTTCTATGTTTGTTTTGCTATTAGCCCTCGGACATGAACTTGCAATAAACTTTCTATATAGATTGATGGTGGAAGACAAATGTAGGTGGGTAACACTCACCCCCTTTTCCTTTGGTCCCAATAAGCTTATACTACACATGGACTTTGAAAATGAGGGTGATGACCCAAACCTCAACCTAATTCCCACATTTTATCAACAAGTAATATTATCCTATGACAAAGTTGAGAATAGAGACGACATTAGGTCCCAATACTTAAAAGAACAGATAATGGTGAAATGAGAATATAAGATCAAAAGGTAAAACCCTCTTCTTCCCCCAGTTTATTAAAGAAGACATAATCTATGTGCAAGATGTATTACCCAGGTGAAAATACATCTCTATGAATGAGTACTAGTACCCTACCCTTAGCCATAGACTCAATACTTTAATTGAGCACATTAGCCTGTCCCAAGCCCTACTCAGCACCTGGAAAACTCTTATCAAAAATGAACTTGACTCAGATGACCGCCCAACGCATCTTGTTACGGCCCACCACTACACCTGTTCAAACCTATTGAAAACAAATTTAAGAAAAACATGACAAAATCCTGTACATTACATTCTACACTCATAAACATGCAGTGTTGCCAAGCTGTCAGCAGAAATGACAGACAATTCTTCATAGCACTGAAACCTATGACTGTGAAAAAATTATGCTCTGCAGAACTGCATGTAAGGACATACAAATAGCTGAACTGAATTACAAACTACTACATGAAATACTGCTGTGTGGTGAAAAATTAAACAAATGGAAAAAATGGGCTAATAATTGATCCCACGTGTATATTATGTGACAGTGGGGAGATTGATAATTATAAACATATATGTTTGTGGATTGTAAGAGATTATCAGACCTGTGGAACACAGTTCATCATTACATACCTTTCAGTCCCAGTAATCCTACAATAGATTTTGAAGATCTAATACTTGGATAAGTCACGCAGCCTCTAAACACCTTAAAAGACCAATACTAATAATACTTATAGCTAAATGGGTCATGGGTTTCTCTGAGGAAGAGCCAAAGTCACACCTCACATCAAAACAATATCTCCACTCTTTCTAAATGGGAAATAGTTGTTACAAAATGAATTATATATAACTGATCCTGCTGACTGTTCCTGTCACGCCAAAAAAAGGACAGATAAAGACATAAGGACCTTGCCTAGTCCATGATATCCATCATACTTGGCACACACGTAATTTGAAGGGAGAAGAGTGTAGAAACGTACCAAACACTATTACTATATATGTCCACTTCATTTAAGTGTCTTCTTAGCCCTAGACAGAAAGAAAACGATGATTATTCATACACATAACAATAACTCGAAAAATACATCATTACCTTACACATTATCAATTTTATAAATATACATATATTTTTCAATATTACACAGATGTCCAACCTTCCCCGGAAAAACTGACGTACTGGACCCTGACAGATGTTGACTATGACGGCGCGCCTTTCCAGCTTGTGGGGAGGATTGTCTACGCATGTCACCAAGGAAAGGACAAAGCCCGCAAACAGAAGGAGAAATACAAGGCACAGAAACAGGCAGAAGCGATATAGTAGTATTCAATATATACTTCCAAAGTTGTTGACCTAATCCAAGTCAATGGTGAAAGGAAAATAAAAATCAAACAGAATAACAAGGGTGATTTCAACCAGGTGCAAAGAAATATTAGTTTCACAAAATATAAATAAGACAATGCATAACAAAGTAGAATACATTATACAAAGTTCATAACAGACTGCTGTATGTCGTCTGTGAACTCAAATGCTGTTTTATTCTGTTAGCGTCAAGACCATAACTTCAAAGCAACCCGCAAGATGATACAACATACAAAGAAGGTGAACTGCCCTGCAACGTTGACTGCAACACAGATCATCAAATTTCCTGCTTTCAAGGTACAGCATTCTAATTCTTCAGCTGGGAAGCAATCCTCTCTCCTCCTTGGAGAAGGATTGGCTCCAGGCACAATGTATCGTATAGGTGAGTTAGGTGTGTGATCCAGGTAGTCAAAGGAAACACAGCTATCTCACTTGTACCTGGTGCCATCTTACATAGCTAATACAGGCAAAGTAGACACACCCACATCACTTCTACAATCCCTCACCTGGTTTACAAAGAAAGAAAACTATCTCACCTGTGCAATGTCGCCACTGGTCCCAATCAAAGACATTTCTATGCTATATGGTGTCTCACCTGGTTCCTAGACAAAAAAAATACACATAATATTATTATATTATTGTAATTAGTTAATGCAATCATCCATATGCCTTGCCTTCTCCATTATCTTAAGTTATAGGATGAGACTTGGTAATGGATGCCGTCCTATATTTTCTTTGTCTGCCATAATAACAGCAGACAGCCAAAGAGTTAGAATGGAGTTAATACCAGTATGAGAGTTAGTATTGTAGTCAGGGTAAACTCACATAGGATAGTACCAAGGCTCCTATTCTTACCTATACACATATTTTAATCCTAGGTTTCAAAAAACACCAAGGCTTTGCAGACACTGGCTTCAGCAGCCCTGAAAGCTGAGTTAAGATCCAACCCTTCAACAGTTGAAGGTGTTGTAGAATACCATGTTCGATTTCCCGCCATGACAGAGCACGAGAACCACCCAATTCTTGGAGAGGTAAGTACATTGTGTATGTAGTCCGTTTTGTTAAGTTCATTTCTTCTTCGGCTAGGCAGGTGATACTACCAATAAAATGCCATATTGTCTTTACTACATATGTTGTCCATTTTACTTTTAATCAATAACACAACTTTATGTAATTGGCATTTAAGCAAACCTCAACATATGCGTACATCTAATTCATGGATTCATGGATGCTATTACTTCTCAGGCTGCTGAACTACGTGAGCCTGTAGATGCTGAAGTAGAGAAACACATCCTGAAACTAGCCTTGGACGGAGCGCGTCGGGTCAGCGCGTTCAGACGCCACATAAACACATTTGTGAAAGATGAACTTCTACGGGGACAACAGCCTCCCCCACTGACCCGCCGCCGCTACAATCCGACTGACCAGGACATTCGAAATATCCTGTCTAAGGCGAAAAGACAAACAAGAAACTCGGAAGACGATCAAGTAAAGCTGCAGGTAATAAACAGTTTACATAAATGCAGGTTTTCACGTAATATATATGGATGTCCATCACAGCAGGAATGATGTTTCCAGAAGAGATAGCTAATCTCTATATGTTATACAGTGTAATCTTTCATCACCTTCAACGGCAAGGTCATATTTTAAAATTCGACAAGGTTTAATAAAAATATTCTTTGGGGCGTGTGTTTGTGTAAACAAACAGCATAATTCGAGAAAGCAAGGTTGGTGAAAATGTATAATGAAATGCTGGAATTGCTGCCTGAAGATCATTTTGTTAAAGCTATGAAATAGTGGAACTCTAGTAAGCCATCAGTCCCAGTGCGAAATTTTGTATAAGTAAATGTTAGCCCGCTGCTGGAAACATAAACAAATATTCTATGTGGCCATGGCCCAATACAATGTATAATGGCTTACTCTTTCTTTCATTCACAGATATTGACCTTCAGATGGGCTGCAGAATCTGGCTGCTGTATCAAGTACAGGTCAAGCCAAGTACAGGAGGATGGAACTACAACCAAGTTCCTGTTCTGCTACCAGACACACTGGCAACAGAGGCTGCTCCACATATATGGCCAGCAGATGTGCCTGTTAGACGCCACTTACCGAACATGCCGATATTCGATGCCTCTCTTCTTCCTGTGCGTCCGCACGAACGTCTGCTACGTTGTGGTCGGCTCCTTCATAGTGCAGAAGGAAACCACAGTAGATGTTCAGGAAGCCTTGAACATCTTCAAGGAGTGGAATCCAGACTGGACACCTAGCCACTTCATGGTGGACACGTCTGATGTGGAGATTAATGCCCTGAACAGAGAGTTCCCGGGTAAAAGCACAATTACTGTCCAAAATACACATGTCAAGTTCTATCAGATTATCAGGAACATGAGGAGTTTTGTTCCAGTGTTGACATCCAATGTTAATAAGTCTAAATATTGTCATGTGCTAACAATCAACTAAATACAATACATGTACCTCCAATAAACCTCTATATCAGTTACAGAAACAAGAACAAGAGTTCAACGACCTCATATCTCCATGAACAATTCTATTCATGCAAATGATTTACACATTTTCATAATATATGCTTGGCCATAAACACCTTTATCTAACTTACACTTGTTGCAATATTGACAGTCCTATAATTTTCCAATTAGATGAATTATGGTGTTCTTGCATTAATTATGCAAATTAGGAATTTATTTGCATAATTGATATCTGTTGATGCTCTACTTTCCATTAACTACATATGTTACATGTATTTGAGTCTGATAATGGAAAACACTGCAAATATAGATTTTCCTCATTAGCTATGCAAATTAAGTCACAATTAGCATAATTTGCACTTCATTATGTATATCTCTGTCTAAGCTACCTGCCTAGTAAGTATCATATATTGACAGTCCTATAATTTTCCAATTGAGATGAGATATGGTGTTTTGCACTTATTATGCAAATTAGGAATGTATTTGTATAATTGGTATCTGTTGATGATCCCCTTTTCATAAACTACATACGTTACATAAAAAATGTACAATTTATTTCTGTATTTATTCTCCATTAACTTCTGTTATTTTGGTTAACTTAGAGTTGTAAACGTTATTTAGTTAGTTGAATATTTTCTTGATTATGTATCATTTAACTTTACCCACTGTGATAAGTATGATAAACCTAACTTTAACCCCCTCCCCTTGCATGTTTTTCCCTATGTTACATTCTTGCATTAATTTTGAAAAGATTATCATTGATGTATGTTCTGAAATAAATCAAATGAATAAATCAAAATTAAAACATTAACAGTTTCATATGAGGATCGCATCCTTTTCGCTTTATAACTAATTAGCCAGGCCATTTATTCACATCTTGTTCGAGACCACAATGTCACAATATAGCGGGAGGTTTTACGAACAATATGCCTGATGACCATGTTTAAGAAAATCGGTGTCTCTTTGATGTTATTTCCAGAAGCAAAGGTGGTGCACTGCGATTTCCATCGCGAAAAGGCATGGGGGGAGTGGTGTAAGAAGGTAGACCCATGTAGAGCCCAAATCAACATTTCTGATTTGTACTAGCATTTTATGACAATTATGCATGGTTTTCACTCAGCGGCAGAAAAGATTGCCATAACTTACCCCGTAATGAGACGTCACAACCTAATCTATTATAGCCCCAAACCCGTAAATTCACCATAAAGAGCCCCCATTCACGGCTCGCGTTATGAGTATCCCAATTAAACGACGCTTGTTCTTGAATCAGTAGATGTTCCTTTCTCCAGCAACAGTAAAACCATTCTCCAAAGCCACTGCCCAGGGCAGATAATTTCCCTTAAAAATGACTAAAATTCAAAGAGAAGAAAATTCTGCTTTCATTTATTCTGGTAACCCCTAGTACACCCTCTTAATTTCAATGCTTCACCTTCAACTTTTGCTAAGTAAAACTAGGGAACCCATGCTATATGGAAATATAAAATTTATAATCGTATCTTAATCAGAATCGTCAGGGTAGCCATTGCAATTTCAGTCATTTTCAGCCATAAAGTGTTGGATTTTTGAGGGTCTCGGAGGGGGGTCCCAGAACGCTGTAACGAAAAATAGATGGAGGGTTTTAATTATATGGCTGTTCATAGTTCCACATACCTATCACACATACAAAGTATGAGCCGATTTGGCCGACCCCCATCTTCCCACCTCTGCCTGGTTTTCTCATGCAATGACTCTTAAATCTGTTTAGGCACACTGTACACAGCCTTGTAAATGTATACATGTATCAAAATATTATTGTTGACCAAACCGATTTACATGTAAAAACTTACCTGCGCACCTAGTTCATATGGAGCCATCACGTCCGTTTACACCCAATCTGCTCACGAGCTTACGATTGTCAGCAACCAACGACACCGTCTACAGCACAATTTATGTCTGATTTGGTGTGAACTGGCGCTTTACCGCCTATTTTGATGACAAAAACGGCTCATAACAGCAAGCTCGCCATGTAGGCATCGTCGCGGGACTAAGTCCACGCGTCTGCGCACTAGAATAGTTCTACAGTCCATCACGTGACGGGTCAGAGGTCATGCGGGTATCTAATACTCGTGAGCATCCATTCTAATCTCCACCCACCCAACCTTACAGCTCCACCACCGAACCCTGCAGCTCCACCACCCAACCCCGCTCAACCATCCAACCCAGCTCAACCACTCAACCCTGCAGCTCCACCACCCAACCCTGCAGCTCCACCACCTAACCCTGCAGCTCCACCAACCAACCCTGCAGCTCCACCACCCAACCCTACAGCTCCACCACCCAACCCTGCAGCTCCACCACCAAACCCTGCAGCTCCACCACCAAACCGTGCAGCTCCGACACCCAACCCTGCAGCTCCACCACCCAACCCTGCAGCTCCACCACCAAACCCTGCAGCTCCACCACCCAACCCCGGGGAAGGGGGTTCACCCCAGGTAGAGGGGGTGGAGGAGGAAGGGGGTTCACCCCACGTAGAGGGGGTGGAGGAGGAAGGGGGTACACCCCAGGTAGAGGGGGTGGAGGAGGAAGGGGGTTCACCCCAGGTAGAGGGGGTGGAGGAGGAAGGGGGTACCCCCGTGGTAGGGGGGTGGGGGGTGGAGGAGGAAGGGGGTACCCCCGGGGTAGGGGGGGATCACTGGATTAACCAGTTTTTGTCTGGCAACCCACAACTCAACATACATTATAACTGCAGTTTCAAATATTGAAGTAGAGCTGTGTACCTAAATTTTTTTTAAAATATTGATAGTAGTAGTTTCAGTATAACGGCATGATAATATCTCTCTCACGTTTGTTCTTCAGAGTTGTCACCTAGTGTACAAGAAGACAGCTCTTGGTGGTTATATTCCTAAGATAGTTGCCGTATTAGTTTCTAGAAATAAAGTATGATAAGATAATAGTCGTTGTTAAGGTAAAGAAAAGTTTTCACGTCCACATGGCTTCAAATGGCACTTTCGTAATCTGTCCCCTTATCCATTGCAGTATGTATATATTCTCATGTTAGTGTGCGACTATGGATATTTGCTGTATTAGTTTTAGAAATTAAATATAGTTAGTCGGCAATCAGAAGTTATCAATGTTAAGGTAAAGGTAGGCTTCAATGTCCAAATGGCTTCAAAAGGCACTTTCGTAATCTGTTCCCTTATCCTAAACAGTATACATCAGACGCCTGTGCCTGGACATTCTCATATTAGTGTGCAACTATGGATATTTGCTGTATTAGTTTTTAAGATTAAGTATAGTTAGTTGGCAATCAGAAGTTATCAATGTTAAGGTAAAGGTAGGTTTCAATGTCCAAATGGCTTTAAAAGGCACTTTCGTAATCTGTTCCTTTATCCTAAACAGTATGCGTTTAATGCCAGTGCCTGGATTTATTAGCATACGAGACATTTTCTCTATTTACATATCATAATACATCAGTAGCTGATTAGTGATTTTGTTCTGAGGTAAATTTATGTTATCATGTCCAAAATGGCTTTTATAAGGACTGTTGTACTCTGTTCCCTTATTCATTACAGAATGCATCAGATGCCAGTGCCTGGGAATTCATTACATTTGTCTAGATACACTAATGTTACCCTTGGTTGACTTCCCCTTTCAACTGTATTGATGTATGAAATGTTGCAGTTTAGTTCAGTCACGACTCATTATTCAAAATTGACTTTCAACTTCAAATTTCATCGCAAGATACCACAACCCCGAATATCAAACGTGTTGCTATTCTATTGGTGTGTGACCTATAGTTTTTGAATTGAGCAAATATGTAGAATATGAGGCTATAACCTTGAATACTTTTGGCCCCGCCAAAGATTCAGTCCGTAAAGCAGCTCTCCCTGGCGCCCAAGGTTATATTGCACCATCAAGTAAACCACACACACAGTAACATTTGGAAAGGAAAATTGAATCTATTCATAGACAAACCCATACAATCATCGACACGTTCGTTCAACGTCTTCTTGTTTCATGAAGATAAAGAGAGCTATCTACGGTGAAAATGCAGCACACCCTAATATTGCGGGATCTCTTAGGAATCTGGCCTGGACCTAGGGTAACTTTGGGGATCTAAAGAAATCCAGGAACTATAAAGATCAGGCAGATAGAATGAGTTTGGGTCTCCTCGTGCGAAAAGCCTTTTTTTCCATTGTAAGAAAGTGGTATTTCAGCCAATGTGAAGTTTTTATTTTCTCAGTTGTGTTGTATGGTTGAGTTGTATGATACAATGGGTTGGTCTTGATGACCACAGGAAAGCATCCTTTTATTATGAAAAGGCATTGTGAGTTGTATGGTACAAAGTTTCATATCAACAAACAGTGCCTAAAATCTCCTTTAATAAAAAATTCAATATGCTACCAAATATGACGGCACCTACAACATAAATATCATATGGCTGTTGATATGCTAAAAATATATCAGTGCGCAGTTATTTGCACAAACATAAATTTCATTTCCAAACCGCACTATATGGCTACAATTATGGCTGACACTATCTGAAAAGGTTGGGACTTTGTTTTGACTTGCAATTTGAAGATATTGCATTATCGAGACAGACAGCATGTCGGTAAGAAAATAACTTATGCTATACCCATATATCTTCCATGTGCTTTCCTGAATGGAAATTGCAGTGAGGACAAAGATCGTCCAAAGTGAGTATGGTCTTTTCCACATATTTAACTTACATACAAATACTCGCGTTTCGGTGCGGGTTCGAATCCTGTGGCTAGGACACTGTTCTACTGGCTTTTTTTTTTTGTTTTTTCAATTGCTCTGACTTGCAATTTGAAGATATTGCATTATCGAGACAGACAGCATGTCGGAAAGAAAATAACTTATGCCATAACCATATATCTTCCATGTGCTTCCCTGAATGGAAATTGCAGAGTCGACAACACCGTTCCTACTCCTAGGCCTCCGAGGTGAGTTCGGTCTTTTCCACATATTTAACTTACATACAAATACTCGCGTTTCGGTGCGGGTTCGAATCCTGTGGCTAGGACACTGTTCTACTGGCTTTTTTTTGTTTTTTTCAATTGCTCTGACTTGCAATTTGAAGATATTGCATTATCGAGACAGACAGCATGTCGATAAGAAAATAACTTATGCTATACCCATATCTTCCATGTGCTTCCCTGAACGGAAATTGCAGAGTCAACGACAACGGTCCGCCGAGGTCAGTATGGTCTTTTCGACATATTATACTTACATACAAATACTCAGTCATTGTACCAACGTATAATGAAATGAAATCAATATTGTTGAAATCAATATTGTTGAAATTCAATGAAATGTTGGGACGTCTTCAGAATTCTTATGGTTTAAACTCTTTTCATGCACCACAGAAGCCCGTGGCTGAGAGAAACGGAACCGTAAGTATTAAATGTATCTTATTATGCTGCATTAAAACAATCCACGTAGATTCAATACACCTGATTCATATTTTGACTTTTCATTACATGTGAAGACTGTAAATGCAGAAATATTCGCGGTGGTTTTATGTTTGCGCTTTTCACAGTGACCTCCTCCGCACAAACTTAAAGCAACAGAGAACTTTTGCCCATCTATGACTGTAGCGCTACTATTGTTACAACCGTTATCTTAAAACCAACGCAAACACTCCATTCTCTTCCTACCGCGAAATAAAAACCACACAGACTTAAATGCATTTACAGCATTAGCATACTTTTTACGCTCACATTTTCATATTTTTCCTTTTAAACTGCCTGCCTGTAAGCAGAGGAAAGCGCCAGCTGGAAGACGAAGAGTAAGTTTGTGTCTGTCATCACAAGGGATAGGATGTTATCACAATAATAATGTCATTATTATAAAGATGATTTAGTTTGCTTCTAAATGTCAATTTAAAGAAGGCAATTGTCGATGGATATTTCACATCACCACAAAAACACCCCAAGATACATGTATCTGGACATGATTCATCTGAAAAAGCTCATATTAAAATCTGGTTAATCGATCAGACAATGTACCTCCTGAAATTTGACACCATGAAAATACACTTGAAATTGGGGACAAGGGCATGGAAGTAACATTACTTTTTATGTAAAGCATGAAGTTCAGTCTACAAATTCTCATACATTGCCCATTGTTAGTGTTTTTTGTGCCCTGGGAAACAAAATTTCTTTCAAAGGGTGGGGGAGGGGGGTAAGAAAAACAGTATATAGTGAAGTGAAGTGAACTTTATTGCTCAACAATCGTACATGGTACAATGTATGGCATGAAATCAACAATCTGTTCTACAAGGCTAATCTATCCTATAATTAGTACAAAATATTTTCGCATACACCAATTTGATTGATAAGGAAGTAAGTTTTTGATTGATGATATATTCTCATTTATGGTATTCATATTTTCAGATGGGGATGTCAGCATGAGAGTACTGTGATAAGCAGCTACAAGGAGGTGCAGCTGAAGAGTCATGACCGTCTTACTGTGGAAGGGTCAGGATTCCACATACATAAAGAGCACAGCTTCCTGGGGGCCTCTCCTGATGCACTTGTCACGTGCAAGTGTTGTGGAGAGGGCCTCCTGGAGGTGAAGTGTCCTATGTGTGTAAAGGACAAATCCATTCTGTCTGAGGCTGATCATCGCCAGTTTTGTTTGGAGTTAAGGGGGCAGAAATTACAGCTGAAACAAAGTCACCCCTACTATTTCCAGGTACAGGCCCAGTTGGCATGTACTGGTCGCAAATACTGTGACTTTGTAGTATGGCGAGGTGTGGGAAAGACAACACAGGAGCTCCACATAGAGCGTATTTACCCTGATGTTGCCTTCCTCTCTCCACATGTAGCCAGAGCAAAAACCCTGTTCCAGAAGTGTATCATGTTTGAACTCCTTGGTAAATATTACACTGTAGCTTCTGCACAACACTGAACATCTGAATATTGATGCCTTGTAACAAAGCGCTGCGATAATGATTTCAATTTTTAAATGCTGGTTTTTACAATGCTGTAATTTATCTAATTTTGAGTGAAAATTGCACTAAATTTATATTTTAGGCTTCTGTGCCTTCATGTTACAATGTAATATTATTGTTGACCTGAAACTTGGAATAGCTTAGGTCCATATATATGTCGAGACATTGGATTTCACTTTTCAGATGTAGCCCTTTAGAATGCCGTTATAATGAAATTCTTTATCATAAATCATCATAGATTACTATAATCAAAAATATAATACAACTTAATATGAAAGAATAACTGATTAAGTACACATCTCATCCTGTAGGTATTGCAAATACACATACTTGTTCTAACTACAGAAATATGGATCTGAATGAAGCATCACTATATTACCATATCATCATTAAAACTACTAAAAGAAGAATGCTACCATAAATATGTATAGAGACCTGTGTAATGTGACAAATGTTTATCAAATACTTAATGTACAAAACTTGTGGTATTACCATCATATAACCTGGTGATAGGTTGAAACCAGGTAACTTTTTCAGTGTGATTTTATGATACACATGTATAATACTGTATATTGAGACAGAATTTTTCTATTGTCACATTAGGCTCCTGTTTAATATCAATAAACATGTTTGATGCTGTACATATAAGTATATCAATGATTGCTACATGTAGTTTCTCTTTATGAACCATAACACTTAACCTCTTTCCTCGATTTACACAAGTTTGTGATCATGTAGCTGTACCTTATTACCTAGTACTACCTACTAGTATATATATTTTAGCAGCATGGCACCCACCTGTGTTGCTGTGGGAATCACTAATACTGGTAGGAAGAATCCTGGTACCCCTGAGTCTTTCTATTGGATTCTGCCAGATGCATGAACAGAGAAATCACTCACAGATTTTAAAATTCATTACTCAATCGGGACAACTGAATTACATAGGTTGCATAATGCACAAGACACCTGAACAATTTTATCAAACGTTGTCAGTTCACAGTTTGGGTCTGTATTTGTGTAGGGAATTTCTACTGGGCCATTGAGCATAGTGTACTTTTGTCGTAGAGTTCCAATCACACGCTCCACATGAATTCGAAGGGATGCTAATGCTCTTGTTGAGTCAACGTCTTTCTTACTCAGTTATTTTTTTCCTCTTGTAAATGGAGGAATTGATAATGAAGCTCCGTACGTGGCCAAGGTGTCTTGAATGTCAAATCCACGGTCTGCAAGTACCTGATCACCGGGGAGCAGTTTTTTTATAAACCCACTTTTTTCAGTAATAGACTTATCACTCGTTCTCCCTCCCCAGCCTTTTGAAATGAAGGTTATCACACCTTGTGGTGCAATAGCAATAAGGTATTTCAAGGTGTTTCTTGATTTGTAGGAGGAATAAGTCTGTGACTGAGCTTCTTGGTCGCTGGACTTCTCAAGTGTAACCTCGAAACAGTCTATGATTGTGACAGTGGACTTGATGCACTTGCCACAGTATCTAGTGCTGGTATGCTGACACTGGCCATGGGGTTATGCAGAGCTGACACTGCATCCTGATCAGTTTTGGCTTGTTCCTTTCTTCGAATTTTTACGCTGTTGAAATATTTCAAAGTCACGATGACGTTTTCTCTTTACTGGTGATGATACATATGCAAAAAGTGACGGAACGTAGTCGGGCGATAATGTGTCATCACTCTTCTTTCCTGAAAAAAAAATACTGAACGTTTATTTTTCTATAAGGAGGCCTCCGGGTTGAAAATGAAAGCATTGAAATGTGTGCAAGATTTGTATATATGTATATGAAGACTCTTAGCATGTCTAGGCTAGGTATTTCAAGTTTAAAAAAATGCAAAGTATAAGTTATAATACGAGTTTACCGGCACATCGGCCACCAAAATAGGCCAGGCAACTTCAAGCAACATCCTCGTGAACCTTACACACGGCATTTGAATTCTATTAAACTGATTCCAGATCGTCGGTAATCTCTAAAAGTGGAGCTAAATGAGTGTAGATTATATTTCATAGCACACTTCGTGAGCGATCTGGGGGAGGGGGGCATTCTAGATGGATTACGTTACGAAAACAACTAAGTAGCAGACGCCATCTTTTTTCTCCGGATTTCTCTTACCACGAACGTTTCCGCGAACAAAGCACGCATTAAAAAACTACCAATGAAGTTGTCAAAATTTACCGTGTGTCATAATATGGATGCTACCTACCTGACATGAAATGTGCACTATACAACCTGCTTGAATCGGTTGGCAGCCAGTCTTCCCGTTTTACGGCTGCAATCCACCTTCCTCTTCTCGGTTCATCGCGCGGAAATCGATAGAAAGACTCGGTACAACCAGTATTCTTCCTGTTATGGCATCCGACAGCAGCACAAGTGTGTACCATGTTCACAAAACAAGTGTAGATACAGCGACACGATCACCTACGTGTGTAAATCGAGGAAGTTTGACAGATGTCCTTGAGTGCACAATGCCACCCAACGTGGTAAGATATTTGACACCCAACATGGCGGCCCGCCTCTGTGACCTCTGACCCGTGACGTCAATGCAAGTGGCCAATTGTCGATGGATATTTCACATCACCACAAAAAATACATGTTGCTTTATCTGATGTTTCTTCTTTATCGCTTTTGCAGACTTTGCTGGGGGTGTGATGACCGGGGGCATTTCCAAAGGGACTGCCCAAGTGTCTAGTAAGTGCAACCATCTGTATTCTGAATATATGTACATACTTTTCTTTGTAACGTGTGCTGTATTTGAAATTTTTACGTTTACCGCAAAGGAGGACACACTATTCAAGCAGCTAATTACTAATCTATTTTTAGTGAGTCCACTGACAAGAACATCTTCTATCCTCCTTTCTCCTACAGGAAACGACGTGGAGGGCGCGGTGGAGGGAAGAATGGAGGGCGCGGTGGAGGAGGGCGCGGTGGAGGAGGGCGCGGTGGAGGAGGCCGCGGTGGAGGAGGCCGCGGTGGAGGAGGCCGCGGTGGAGGAGGACACGGTGGAGGGTGGGACCCCTCCTTCACCTTCTACTTTTGAAATAAAAGAAACTTGTCGTAATTTTCAACGCTGAAATAAAAGAAACTTGTTGTAATTTTCTGCCTGGTGTCTTGTGTCTATCCAAGGTGAAATCACAGAAAAATGAAACTACATATGCTCCAGCCTTTCGATATCTGTTTTGAACTCCTTGAGTAACTTATGGTGCCTTTCTACAACTGCTTGACAGACGGCAGACGCCTTACTGATTTCTAATCTGAGTGCTTTTTGAACAAATGATATGGTAGAACTAAGAGTGCTACGTTGGTACTTTCTTTACAGTGAAGTAAGATCAACTCGGACACCTTCGCAATGGCAATAATCTTTAATTGCGACACTTGTTCATATTGTGCTATTGGCCCAATTTATACACAAATATCCACTCCACTTTGAGATCACTAAGCCAAATTGCCACTCAAGTGCGGTCTGTTGACACACAGGGCAGTGACTTGAAATGTCCAACCGCAGTGTGATGACTGCAATATTGTCTCGATTTCAATCATGACCAACTTGCAACACAGACTGCAAAAAAAATTATATTCATTTGACATTCTGAAAACAACTTATGGTAAATTTGCAACAAGTGCCTTCACTAATTTTTCAATGACCCCTGACCTGAGCATTGGTCTCTGAGTCAACTCTGCGGATTTACATACAAGTAAATGCGACTTAAGTCCAACTTCTCCCCCCCCCAAAAAAAATGACCCCTTGCTGATCGACTTGTGTATGGTCGTGAGGTGAGTAAAGTTGAGTCCAGAAAACCAGGTAAGCCGCAGAGTTGAACACTAGAATAATGTGCATTGATGTTTCTTCTGTTTCCACACAAAATATGTTTTTGGCGATACTGTAAATCGTAAAAAGCAATTGGAAAATGAAATTATACATGGAGATGTAGGGCTGGAGATACAGCCTTGGGAGAACAAACTCCTGCAGTTAAAAAGGAGGCACCTCGAGCTCACAACATTACCATGACCATGGCGAACCACCTCCACAGAATGTTGTGCGACCCCGAAGCAGGCCTGGGCGACTACATGGAGGCACTCAGTGAGGCCAGGTTGCTGGACCCGAAGTTGGTAAGGGAATGGCAGAGATAAATGACGAGCTTGCTTGAGCAATCCTTGTCGAGCGAGAGGAAACGCAGAATGTCTTATCTCTCCAGGTCTGCTACCCAAGGCTGCTAAGGGGGAGAGAGAAGTTTGGTGAGATATGCTTTCACTGTTAATTTCCCATTCTATTGTGTTATACTTTTTTTCCTGTGTAGGAAAAAAAACAGACTCATTTAAAAGAATCTGAAGTGAAAGTATATTAGGAATGACTGTGAACAGTTATTCTTTCGCGATTGAAGACCAGCAGAGGGAGATATGGAACATCCTAATGGGAAGCGCAGAATGTTGTAAACCATCCACACCTTCAGCAACGGCACTGTCCTCTGTACAGTCAGCAATCCTGATCACCTTCAAATCGCCTGATTATCTTCTAAGCTCCAAGATGAATGATTTAAACCAAAATCCAGGTGTCACAGGCCGTTCAAAGTGGCCCTAGAATCAACACTATGATTACTACGTCCTGTCACTCAAAAACTACATATCTGATGTTCAAGATTTATCAAAGATTTCTTTTTATTCTATTTTTTTTAGAAAAATCATATCAGTGTTCCAAAGGAATTATAGTAAGGTGGAAGTTGGGCTCAAAGACGACCCTGGTATGTGTGAAATTCTCCAAACAATACATTTTTCAATGTCATACACAAGTTTTGCATTTAGAATTGGAGAAGGCTCAAGGATATTTTTTCATAATTCTGGCATTAATTAAAATGAAAAAAAAAGGTATGTGGAATAACTATGACTAAATGAAACAAATTCTTTCAAAGGAGGTCACTGACATTTGAGCATTAGTGTATTGACACCGCATTCAGGCTCCCAACACATCCAGACAACACTTGAAAACTTAATTGATTGAGTGACCCATCAGTGGGATAACGAATAGAACTTATAATTTCAAATTGCTAAGATTTACTTGTATGATTATGTTTTATTGATTCTTATACATGTATATGTTGTTACAGGTTGGAAGGACGACCTAACCCTTATGGCCGGACACAGACTAGGGATGTATATATACATACCTAATAGACACACCTGGCCCATTTAATGGACAGGCCATGGAGGCGTACTAATCTCTCTAGGCCTACAAAATGTAGGGAGCTGGATATAATGACCTTGTCAACTTGACTCTCCTTTTGCCAAACGGTATCATAGGTCATTAAAGGACGATGCTGTCAGGAGGGAGAAAGGAAGGCATTTGGCCCATAGGAGGAAGGCCAGGAAAGCCCAGCATTTGATGCAGATGAAATGAAAGCCTTTTATACTTAATTACTCCAATAGGATTATGCTCTTTGTCCCTCCTGTGACAAAAGAGATCTCGAGAGGGGGCGAAATCACTTTGACAAGCCCTCAAACCTGGTCTTATTTTTATACCCTATTAAATTCAGTGTCCGAAATACAATCATGCAATAAGCAAGCAATTAAAGATTTGCAAGTAGAACAAATCTGAACTTTCAAGTTGAAAATACTGATGGATCGTGTAAGCAGTATGCAAAGGGGCAGACTTCAGTGTTGTGTTAGACAGTAGAGGGTATTATATAAGGATATAATAACTGCAACATTTCTGTTACAGAAGACAAAACAACGCATGAAAGCAATGGAGAAGTCCCTGGAATCGTGGCAGGAACAATCCCGTAAGAGGGCACGTGAAATAATGGGAGTAAAGTACCAATCATCTGAATCTAGTGGAGACGAGCAGAACCCTTTTGTCATCTTTGTCCGTCGTTTTGAATGGGAAACTCCAAAATTAGGAAGTTAAAAGATGCACTTGGTAAAGTTTGCCCACAAAGGGGTACTCGTCGGGTAGTGGTCGAGGGATACTCGAATCAGCCAATACCCGACGGAACCCCCTATTAAGAACTGAATTAAGACTGAATTAAGACCTTTGTGTCTGAAGTCAATCTGTTCTAGACAAATCAGGTGATCATCTTTTACAGATACTGTAGCAAACATTTGCATGCAGTATAAATTTAAACAATTCTAATTCAAAAAATTGAAGTTGTGTCCATAAGTTAATCCTTATGCTTATGATACATACATGAAACAAAATGTGAAATAATGTCAGTATAAATGTACCGATAGCTTGCATAACATAAGTAAAATGCTTCTTAGGTGAATATCTACGTTTGTATTCTGAACAGATTACCATGCTTATGTGCGTAAAATAAATCTAAAGTTGTTAGCCACTGCTGACTACGCACTACTGTCCAACTGGTACGGGATATCAGGACAATGTGGTACGTGTAAAGTTTGCTTTGAATTCATTACAGATTTTTTTTTAAATTCCTCGGGTGCGTTAATCATATTTAGAAGAGGCCTTCCGTGTATGGCAGCGCAATACTGTAATTGCCGGGGAAGGATAAAGCTGGCCAAAACGAAAGAGTCTAATCGCCCATAAGATTTTTTAACATTCACCTTGACCAGGTCAGTGTATTTTGATATTACTTCACTGACATAGCTCGAAATAAATGTTCTTGTTTCCATACGTCTAAGTAAGGGTAATATTTCATTTCTACGTCTGGTTCGGACCTTAATTTTCGGAACAGGCATGCTGATTTAGCCTGGTAGATTATGCCACAATGTTCCAAAAGCCAGTTTCCCGTACATTATCTAGAAAGAAATTGACGGCAGTGATACAAAAGAAAAAGAAAGCAAAAAAGGGGCATTCGCCCATTCTGCCTTTGCGCAAAATTTAAGATCCACCTGCCTTATTCCATTCCATTTCTTTTTCTAGCTAAAAGCGTTGCTATAACTGTGTCAGCGTCTGCCACATTGCGTATGTCATATTATATTTTATGCTATATCTTACTGCAGGGCAATCTAGATGATGGAGCAGGGATAGAAATACACGATGAAAGAGTGTAAAGATAAACACCCCCAATATTAACATGTATGCATTAGTGGATGTGATAAAGAAAACTGATAACTGAAAACTTAACTTACTAAAGAAAATACTTGCAGCAAAGCTTACTGCGTCTCATCTACTTGTCGCGAACAGAAAAGTCAGGACTGTTTGTACCGCAGTAAAACACTTCACCGAGTAAAATTTAGAAAGGCTTCGAGAAGGACTAGCTACTATGGAGAGGACAATGGAGCTCCCCTGCTGTACACCAATACGGAACACCTATAAGGACATGCGCGGATAGATGGTCCACACCCCTAATTAAAAGAACGAATTGCGTCACATGTGGAACTCCTTTCTGCAAAACTTGCTCACCTGACGAAATATCCATAAGTTAAATATCATAAAAGAGGAGCCCAAAAACAATAAGAAGTTGACTGCCTTCGAAATTCGCGTGCACACATCGGGCTTGGTGCTGTGCGTTATTGTTGGATGTGGAAGTAGGACGGGTACAGCGTACAAACATCGAGAAAAGGTTAGATTGTTTCGCGTTCCTCGTGTGATAACAAACCAGGGGAGAATGCTGAGGAGTTAACATCGGCTAGGCGAATGGCTTTATGCCTTTAGTAGAGCAAACCTTACAGAGTCTTCCCTTGGCGCTTTCCACAAAGCCGGATGCCCCATAATTGGAAGCCTGAAGACTTTTGAAAGCCCTGAAACGCTCCTGGTAGTAGAAACCTGTCTCCAGTATGACAAAGCCAATCGACTCCAGTAGTCCGTCATACAAATACCGCCATCTTTGTTCGCGCAGTGATTTCTGGGAAGGTGCCAGGGGGCATTGAGCCGCAGTGTAGGGGGGAGGGTACTGTCATGTCACAGTGCGGTGTCCTTACGCCATCTAGTGACTTTTTTGTGAGCGACAACACCATCACTTTGCTGACAACAGATAAGGTATGTATTATGAACTGTGTTGCTTGAAATGTGTATTAAACGTTGTTTCAGAATAAACACAAACGTTTTCAGATTCATTTCATTATTATGAGAAATAAAGGAGAGTGTAGAACGCCTGTCAGCTAACAAAAATTTCATACAATTGTGTAAACAATAACTTAAGTACATTGTTGTAAATGTATTGATACTTTCTTTTCAGATATGCCACATATCTGAGAAGCCACATGTTAAACACTCGGGGTCTTCAGCTGTTCTGAAAAACTCAGAGCAAAGTGGACTAAAGCCTTACACCATAAGAAGTTGCGAGTGACAGGCTCGACAAAACCACTTCAGAGAGGGGAGGAAAACAGAGAATGACCCTATACCAACATTATTCATGGAAGGGGCAAAAAAAGAGAAAGAATGCCATGCACGCGACGCATGCTTCTCAGGAACGAATATCCTTCCAACGCCAAAGAACCCAGTATTGCAGGTCCTGTACATGACGTACATACAGATCATACCTACATGTATGTATGTTCCACCTCCTGATACTGGTGCGCTGCTTTCTGAATCAATGTAAAACTCTGACATACACAAGTCAGAGCTTGAAATTGATTCAGAAAGCAGTGTTGAGGTCAAATCTTCCTCATATTCAAATGAGGAACTAGCTGTGGAACATTCTTACTGTACTTCTTCATCTTCTTCCCTTAATGCAAAACTTCATGACCTTGAGAATGAGAGTAAAAGATGGAAAGAACTTGCAGAAAAGAGTGAAATGGAAAAGTAAGCACTCAGATGAATTGATGAAACTTCACACAGGACTAGTTTTTATGCTAAGTTTAGATGGGTGTTTGATAAAGTTAAGGACAATCTCCCTCAGCTGCAATACTACAAAGGAGAGCAAATTAAGTCAGAGAGGCAATATCAGATTAAATGGACTAAAAAGCCTGGGCCCGCACGCTATCTGGACCCAGAGAATGAACTACTGTTAACTTTGATGAAGTAAAGAATGAATCTCCTTGAGGAGGATTTGGCTCTGCGCTTTGGTATTAGCCCTTCCCTTGCATCCCGTATAATGACCACATGGGTTACACTACTTGGTAAGGAACTGGAGGGTTTGGTGTACTGGCCACCTGCTGAAGCTATTGCTCAATACGTCCCAGAGTGCTTTCACGAGTGGCCCCGCACTCGGGCCATTCTTGATTGTACGGAAATTCCTGTACAGAGACCTTCATTAGCAAAAGCAAATTCAGAAAAATATAGCAACTACAAGTAGAGTAGACCAACGGCTAAAACCTTGGTAGCATGCACCCCTGGTGGAACAGTGTCCTTTATGTCTGAATTAGCGGGGGGGGGATCAATGTCTGATAAGAAATTGGTTGAAAGATCAGCAACTGTAAATAAGTTTGCAGCAGGGGATATTTGCATGGCTGGTAGGGGGTTTAATATCCAAGATTTGTTGGCTACAAAGGGAGTGGAGCTTGTGATTCCACCTTTCCTCCGTAAGGGAGAATCACAACTGTCACTGAAGGATAACATTAAGACAAAGCACGTAGCCAAGAAAGAAGCGAAACAACTCATTGTATTATAGAAACTGGATTGAATCAAATATTATATGTATAAGACATTTATTGGACAACAGCAATTGAATTAACGAATTACATACATATAGAAAATTCAAGAACGAGAAAAACTGCCTTGCTGAAATGTATACTGTTAAAATGCTAATCCCAAAGGGTATTTAACATTGCTTAAAGAAATACAATGCCAACCAACAGAATCTATTATATACAACCCAAAGTACATGAACTACACGTATAAACACTCCTATAGCATGCTGATTCTTGACAAAATAGACAACCCACATAGCGAGGAAAAATGGGCAGAAATTTTCAACAAAAATCCCCAAACCTTTGGTCCTTCTTGGATCGATAGCACCATCAACTTTACCACGGAAAGAAAACTGTCAAATTTTATGTTCAAACTTCTTCATAGAATTCTACCAAATAACACAGATCTTTGTGATTGGGAAATAAAAAAAAAACTATATTTGTAAAAGTGTAGAGGACGAAGAACACATGTTTATAAGTTGTAACAGGTTAAACAACTTTCTGGTGGAAATCTGTCAAGCTTGACAGGATCTGTATTCCAGTAGAGAGTCTACTGACAGCAAATTATTGAGCATAACCGGGCACCTTATTCATTAAGCACGAACGGTAGGCTAGGATGACCCTTCTAGAAGATTTGCTCTGAGAGGTCCCGGTTAACACGTTCCTGGGCATAAAGAGCCTAAACGCCACGGTTATGCTGCATGTCAAGCGTGGCATCCTGAATTTCAGCCACCTACAGATCCTTAAAGAGTTTGCAAAGCTTAAGCTCAAGCCCACTGATGTAGAGACCCTACAGAAAAAAGCCTTCGTAGTCCCCTTCATACAAGGAGGAGGAGCCCCCCCCCCCTCCAAAAAAAAACAATAAAAAGTAAACTGTCTTAAAATCTATAATTCGCGTGCACACACATCAGGCTTCACTACAAACTTCACAGAAAAGCATGGTGCTGTGTGTGATTGTTTGATGTGGACGTAGGACGGGTACAGCGTACAAACATCGACAAAAACCTGGGGAGGAATGCTAAGGAGTTAACATCGGCTAGGCGAAGAGGATGGCTTTATGCCATTGATAGAGTAAACCTATCTGACGCTTTCCATAAAGCCGGATGTCACATAATTGTAGGCATGAAGAGTTTTGAAGGCCTTGAAACGCTCCTGGGAGTGGAAACTTGTCTCAAGTTAGTATGAGACAAGCGACTCCAATGATAGCAAGCGATCCTCGTCTAGCTGCTCATCTTGAATTGAAAAAAAAGTTCATTCCAACAGTGAAAATCTTGTCTTGGTAGCGTCGTAAAACATGAAGTGCAAGACTTCTTGCAAAGTCAGATAACGGACACACAATCTAACTTTCCTCCATTAAGGATACCTACTTCTGTCAACGACTTTGTTGTCGAGTACAAACCGCACGTAACGTTGTGTTGACTCTAACATGGCGGCGCGGGGGAAAACTGGCACGCGGATTGTACTGTTCTAGTCTAATGCCTGTAATGGCGGGAAAGGACCCGTCAATCATCCAAAAGCAGTATGCTGATTGGCTCTTTCACAAAACAGTATGTATGACCAACAAAGGATTCAGACTAAAGTCTGGATATATGATTTTTTTTCTTTTTTCTTAAAACTACATCGACATTGCAATTCGCATTGATTTAAGTATGAAATATTACCCTTATTCACTGTGACAGGTTTCGTTCAATGTTGGTTTGAACGCATTTTTAACAATTTCAATTGCGAATCTTTAGCTTGGTTATAACGCGCGGGAACAAGTGTAACCTGATATATAACGCTATTAATCAGCAGCCACGTCTGTAAGGAACCGCGGTTAGCTTAACTGGTCGCACAAAAAGGTGACAAAGGAAGGCAAACGGACTGGCATGACCGATTGAATTTTTGTAATTTGTATCTTAAAATGTTTGATACAGATGATTCTGCTTCTCTATTTATATGTCTTCAGTCCTAATATTATGCAAGTTTATCGGTGTATGTAGGTGGCCTTTTTTCCATGTTCCACGAAATCATTGTTGAGCGTAAGATGTTGTGTATATGGTACATTTTGTAGCATTGTGGACATTTGTAGCAAAAAAAGGTGGTCAGACAATAGCAAGTCTCGCTTATCAAAGCCTCTCTGTGCCTAAATCAATAATGCAGCCACCACAGTATCGGTTGAACTGCTCAGCCACCAATCATTCTAAGCTTGGGTTCTGACATCATGTATGTATCGAATCAAAGAGGAGGAAGGCATGAATGGATTTGAATTTTGAAAATCAGCAAAGCTGGCAAATATGGCACCGGTTAATAACTAGTGTAACTTTTCAAGTACCTTTTTTGTTGTACTCTCAACAAGACTGTGGCTAGTGTTTTCAATTAGAACTTTACAGAAAGGTACGTCAACATTGTTAAGACAAATCATTGGACTAGTCTGTTGAACAAAGAGACATGCAGTTACATCTTCTGAAAGTCAGCTGTTGCCTTCTATAATGACATTATCATAAGTTGGAAAGTTTGTCCTCTCAACGCAACATAAATGTATGGCAGGCTTTAATGCTTTGGAGCTTTGGACCATTAAAACAGATGGCATTGAACTGAATTGAAGAGCGGCCTTAACTGGAACCGAAGTTCCTTCCTGTCTATAAGAACTCTAATATCTTAAACTAATCTACTCTTTATATACATTGACGATTTCCTTTCTATTTGTCGAGATCAGGTGTCAGGTAATATTCAAACTTATTACGTGTGCGCCATATCCTGGGAATATCTTGACCAACTCTGCAGTGCAGTTTCATGCTGGTCTAAAAATTTGAAAGCTGCCAAATGCTGTCCAGTATGGTACAACTTTAGATAAGTTAATCGATCAATAACCTTGGCATACCCCAATTTCCTGAGAGCTAAGTTAAATTTACTTTTGCAGCTAGAATTAGGGTCCTATAAAGAGTAAGTAAGTGTCCTTGTCCTGCAACAAGTCTTGAACTTTCGTATTGTATTGCTCTTTGTCTTACATAACATACATCTACCTTTATCCGCCGGGAGAATCACAATGTCAGTATACTTGGAAATATCTCGAATAGCTTTCCGTTCGTCACACGTTAAATTTCTGGCAAAGTGTTTAGAAACCTTCAAGATAGTAAATGTAGATATCTTTGAACGCTAAGCATTTATTTTAGCTTTCTAATGTTTTAAACAAGCCCTGCAATTGGCGGACTCAGTTTTAGCGATGATGTTGACAATGTGGATGGACTAATTTAAAGATGGATTTTGAAAACTTATAATCTGTGTCTTTAGATGAAGGAAGTACAACAAAGGCTCCTTCACTCTATCGGACTGTAGCGACCATAGATGCTGTCAGACAGCAACTCTCAGAAGAGCAAGCAAGGAGAGTCATCTTGCAATTCTCTACAGAGCGAGGCTAGGGAACATGAAAGACACAATGCATCGAGAATGACGTTACATGGCTCTTTCTGCATCTTTGCCTCAGTGCTGAATTAGCATTGCCAATACATTTTTCTGAGAACTGTTGCTTTGTAGCTACTACTAAGGGGGGGGGGGGGGGGGTTGATAGTTGTCGGTCGCAGGGACGCAACGATATTCGTAACATTTTCCCCTACTTCACAGACGTTGTGCAGAACACACCACGCGACTAAGATAGTTGTCACACGGTCCAGGTTACCTTTCATACGTTTCAAGAATAACCACTACCTTCTCTAGAGAAAACAAAAGTGCTCTATATTGCCACTATGTCCCGACTCTAAAGATTATTAAAGTGTTGCTTCTCTCGTGTGAGATGTACATTTTCGGGTATACCTTTATCAACCAGGAAGGTGAGAATGAGGCAAGTCGCCCAGCATTATGCCCCCTCGCTTGTCTCATAGTACTGGGGCATCCTGCGTCATCTTCTGCTGTAGCAATCTCTTGTACCAAATATATTTATAACGTCTGTCAGTGCATATTCTTTCTCGGTTGCTTTTGCTCATTTGTGTCATGTATCTCCCTTTTTTTTCTTGGCTCTTGTTTTATTCACCTCCCGAACATTTTTCAAGGCTGTATCTAATTGGATCTTGTATTTTGTTTTGATCCGTAGAGCTGCTCAATAGATTCCGTAGCACTAGCTTTGTTGGAAGTCGAAACGCTCACAGAAATCTATGCTTTGGTTTCAGACACTCTCTGCAGTTTTTGAAACTATACACAGCTCATCATTGATCAGAAAACGATTAAAGGCTGCAAACAAAAATGAGACTTATACCTGTATTTCCGTGTACCTTTTAACTAACTGAATACCTTCTTACGTACTTGATAAAACTTAGCTCCAAATTCACTCAAAATAATGATGCAACTTCTAACTTTGTCAATCAAAGATTTAAAACATCGCTGAAAACTTGTTTAAGCGCGTCGCGGCAAAATTGGTGTGGTCTAAGAAACAAGCACACGGACGATTTTCACGGAAGTAAGATACAAATTAGCACAGATGTACAAAACCTAAAATAACAAAGGCAAGGTTGTAAATTGGCACTTGGCGTGAGTGGCACTTGGTCTCAAGGGTGATAAGTCACCACCGCTTTAATATATTTTTTTTGCGAGGAGCACCTTATCTTGGATGCCCTGGGCACATTTCCTCAGTCAGATTTTCTAGTTGGAATTTGGAGATGCCATGTAGCGTCTCTTTTTTTTCCTCCTTCTCTACGAAAGAAGCAGACGGCCTCCTCGATAGAGTTAGCATTACTATGCCTCCCGTCTTACGTACTAGGATAGCAGTAGCTGTCCAAGAGCTTTGACTTGATTTCATCACGCCCTCATCTAACATCTGCTTTACCCGGCGTTGAACTTCGGTCTGGCGGTGAACTGACATCCTATGAGGCCATTGTTTTATCGGCTAGTTTTCATGAGGGTACGGAACTGATACAAATACCTCTGTCTTGAAAAACTTATTGCAGCATAGTACTCTCTCTAGGCAGGAGTGAGTGATGGGTATATTATCAACATTTTTTTCAACGTCTTTTGTCAACATTTTGTATGGTGGGTCTTTGGAACACATTTTTTTCTAGTCATTACAAAGGATAAGCTGGCACCATGAATATCTATACATAGATATCATACTTGGATCAAGAAATAAAAATATTCTGTATCAGCTAGTACTAAAAGCAAGAGAAAATGGCGTTAAAATGTACCTGTACAAGTTGAACGTCGATGACAGCTGTTTTCTTCAGTTCCATGAAGGTGTATGTGCCATATTTGACACTGTGACCTGGACTGTCTGCACGTCCGTCCCCGCCACAAAATAGGTCCCCCCTCTGCCTCAAATACAGTAAGCATATATATAGGTTCCCCCTCTGCATATATCTATATACGTTCAGGAGAAATATAAACAAAAGCCACGGATCCAAAACAAGAACTATTATATGGGTGTAAAGAGAAATGAGCTACAACGTATACATAGATCATTTCCAAAATAGGAAAACAATAGCAGGATAACAAAAGATGTATAGATATAAGAGGACGCTGATTACTAACAAGAAAGATAATAACATCTTTTGCAAACACATATATTGATATAAACTAATAAAAGTTGACAATATGTTGATATTCAACAGAAGTTATGTTAGAAAAAAATCAATGACAAATAAATAATGACAAAGTCCATATAAACAACATTGTTAGAACTTACCTTACAAAAGGAACTTATCCTGACAAATAAATGGCAAATGGATATGGCAATCAATATCAATCAAAGATGACACTTTGAACACTTATTAATATCTTTAACAAAGTCTAAGCAATGAAATAATAATTTTAAGAATAGCGTCATGAAATGGGTTTCATTTTTGTTCTTATAACTATTTATTGAAGTGTCAGCCACGCTTTAAAGATAAGAGCGTGACAGCAACACTTTAGGAGCGTGACAGCCATTGATGTTGATTGCATGGTTTGAATTTGAACAACACATCTGCCTTAACTACAAATGACTAATATACGCGGTCGTGTGGTCTGGGCTGACCTTTATTGGGTGTGATTTGAGGGTTGGCTATAGCCTGGCAACGATATCGACTATAGAGCGAGTGGACTGCGAGAGGAGGTTAAACTTCCATCCCCTGCTCTGAAATTCGAGGCTAAAGCCCCAGCGGTGGATACAGTGGAACGCGTGATCCTTAAGTAGGTGCATTTTAAGACTGACAGTTTTTGAGTCCCTCCGGTACTCAGATATAGAATATCTTATGTCGTGCTTTAGAAGAACGTAAACGAGAGATGTCTATTTAACGGTGATGTTTATTGATCTGTTTATTGCTGGATCAGAGTAAATGAGTCATCAGTTCGTAGGAGTCATCTGTCAATAGATATGGATATGGTGACATTGCCATTTACTTTTCAATTAAGCTCTAAGACACTCGTAGTATTTGACAGCTCCGACTTTAGGAGCGGTGATGTTGAGGCTTGATCTCGAACAACAGCTATAACAGCTACCTTATGTAGCTTTAACTACTGAAACAAACCACCAGTTGCTTCTTAAACTGTGCTATCATTCTGTTTTATGACGCTTATTCAAGGCAGTCAACATCAGTGCCATATATGGTTAGTTGTTTGCAAGAAACATTTCCTGCTTTCTAAAGTTCACCGTAACACGCAATGTACCATCGGCTTCTCTGGACTGTGCGCTGATCCCAGCTACCTTAGGTCCACATCATGAAATCTGCACAAATGCTGTTATCTCAGAATATTGGTATTCCCGCTTCCAGTACTCCACCAGAAGTTCATCCTCTGGAAAGACAACCAAAAACCAAATTGAAGTCATACAACTACAAAACTTAGTATTTGTCGTAATTGTAAAGTAAAACTTCAATATATTCCGGCATCGTGGAAGCCACGCTTGAATACATCTGGCGGAGCACCTCGTATCTCACCACGTAATGAAAACGTGAGAATGAGGACTTTAACCTTATCTTCAGAGAGAACCCCCTCCCTCCCCTTGCGTCAATAGCTTGAAGCGTGAGCTGTGCTGGGTGAAGCCAAACAATACGATCCCATGTTTGATGACGTAGGTAGAATGTTGGTCCAGCGGGAGTAGAATTTCGGATACCTTAGCTGTTATAAATGTGGATCTCCCCCCCCCCCCCCTGTATACACCCGTACCCGGCCATTTAGCATCTACTTGCGGGGTCCGGAGGATCATATCATATAAATGTAACGTTTAGTATTGACATAACAAGAAACATGCCATACTTGTCCATTTGCAAAGATTAGATGTAACTAAGTGTTAGCCATGAATTCATTCGTAGTTCTGGGAAATGACAGCTCTTGAGACAGGATTCAATCCGTTTCGACTTTATTCGTTTCCATCAAAAGATGGGGGCTGTTTGAGCCGTAGGTCAGCCATAATTTCGATGATGATAACGTGGGTAACCCGTAGGCAAAAGGATAACCGCTGCCACCAATATGAGAGGTCGAGAACTCAAGAAGTACGGAGACTAGTACGGACACGACTGCACTTGTTGAAATCTCTCAAACAACTGTTTTATTAAAAATGGTATAACGGGATCATCCGCTCTATGTTCGAACGGCCGGTCCCGTTCGATACAGCGACTTTGCTCGTTACATGGAACACACACGACACACAACGACTTTGCTCGTTACAGTAGCACCGTCGTATGGTGTTTTTTAGGTAAGCTGTCCAGCTCTGAAGCCTCTTTTGGTCCGTCGTCCGGGGATCTACTGTCAGGACGTATTGGACACCTTCGTCCCAGAACTGCCACCGACTCCGCTTCTCCCCAGCAAGCTTCCTGTTTCGTTGCAATCCGGATCAATCTTCGGATTAGGCTTCTTAGCGTCTCGATTGTCATTCTTTCTAGGCAACAGTCATCTTTACGAAGGTCGATCAGTGGGGGCTCTTCGCTGTTTTCGTCGACAGCTTTCATGGCCTTCAAGCTTTCTTCTGTCCCCGACAGCTTATTGGCGTGGAACCCCTCGACTATGTCTGGAAAGAGCGCTGATACCGCATTTTTCAAGTGGGTCGTTCCCCAATTGACGAACTTATATTATTTTATTCGCATATGTTTTCAGAGTATTAGGCAGGAAGCTTAATTTTGCTTATTTGAAGCCTTCTACTCAAAACATACAAAAAGAGACATAATAACATACATAAATACAGAATGGATAAAAGGAAAATGACAGTAGACAATACAAGTTGGTATCTATCAATAAATGAATCTGCCTGTACAATGGATGTAAGTATGAACTATATCGAGTATATTACAGTTTTGTAAGTATGAGAGTGACGTAGAACCGCGTAACAGAAGAGAGCACAATGAACTGTCGTTAAGGAGTTAAAGTTCAGTTATGTTGGAAAGGGATTGACGAACTTAGGCTGTATCGTGTCCTTGTCCGTAACACATGCAATGATCACGATATCATTGTGTCCTTCTGCAAATGCAGTGGCTCTCCTCTCTAACGACTTCGACTTGCGGGTGTTCCTCACTGTCACGCGTTCCGTTATGTTGCTGATCTCTGATCTGATTCTTGTCGATCTGATGCACCAATTTATTGCCGAGTTCAAAGAGGTAATCTCAATTGATCCCTTTGTCATGACAACAATGTCATATCTTTGAAAGGTACCGAAAATCATTCTCTTGTAGTTGTCTTGTACTTTCACAAGCGACTCTAACGAACAAAGTCACCGCAACAACGTGCTGCATTGTCTCTTCAAATGAAATCAAACGCCCGTAATCCTTTATTATTCATGTTTCCGTGACACCCCAGGTTGCACCATTCTGTAGCACCATTCATACGTTTCAGGAATCCAGTTGCTGTTGTTTGTCTATGTTCTTGAATGCCAGGAGAAGTGCAACACTAAAAAGGAACTTCCTTGGTGCCATATACGCCAACTGGGCTTTGATACGTTTCAACCCGGCATTGGCCTACTCGTTCAACTGGCTATTGATTTTCTTTGAGGTCGAACACTCTAACGTTTATAGTGTAGCAAGTGGCCGAGTATGAATTTTGGAAACCCACGCCGTGCTCCGACCTGACGGACGGGCCGGCGTTCGGTTGATTGGATGACAAAATACTCAGAATACTGCATGAAGTCGCACATAGATGTATATTTTCTCGAAAATTTTACTACAGGTTCAATAGTCGACTTATTTACTGCTAATTCTTCGTTACATCGACAAAATTTTCTAAATTTGGTTCAACGTAAAACATCCGCCATTTTCTGCTGCCCCATGATGCTTTGCGGTAGGAAAGCCCCAAACAAATTCATTTATAAACACATCCGGGGAATGGAATTGCGGCACACAAAGGTCTCCGTGGATTCCGCGAAACTAAAACTACCGCCAATATCCAAATGCACAAATTAACAGTTTACCTCTACATTTGCTGCTTACATTTTAGTTTACGCATTTATATACGAAGATTACATGGGAATTTCTAAACTCGATGGCATCCTTGTCCTGTTGTACAAAAAAGATGACGACGACAGCGTTGGTTGCAGTATCCCAACATTCAATGCGGCAACTTTTAGCGCAATGGCATAATTTAACAGTACGTAACTTGATCTTTGGCGACTTCCCTTCTATTTTGCGAATATGTTAATACTTTCAATCAGAGAAAAAGAAAAGGAACCCCGCTGACCTGTTGAGGCAGTACTGGTGGAGACGGCAGGCGTTGTCATACACGACGACTCTCGGTGCCCGATTGAAGCGGCTGATAAGAATCTCGAACGGATGTCGCGGAGATTCGTGACTCTTAGGATTGTGAACCCATAGCACACCCCATGTCGACAGAAACACGTGAAGATCCCAGGGCTTAAAGATGGATTTCCACCGTACATCTTGTTGCAGTGTTGGCTGGGGTCCCGGCATCTCTTTTGTCGACTACGGATCACTGTGTCTTTTGCATACAGCGCTTTCCCACGGACAGGTGGCATGGTTGGGAAGAACAAATCTCCCCCGAATGCATCCCCTTCTTTTTTTTTTCTTTTTTTTTTATTAAACAACAGAAAAGTATACAGGACACAGAGGTGATGCACTCTAGCTAAAGCTAATATTAAACATCACCTCTGGAAATAAAAATTACAACTTACATAGACAAGTACAATAACAATAAGAAACAGCAATTGGGTCGTCCAATACAAACAAACTAACAAACAAACAATGAATATATCAACATACCTGAACTAAGTTTTAAAACGTTTGCTTGTCGCAATATAGTGCTGAGTGAAGCCTAAAATGTTACAATTGAAATCATACGAAACAAAGGATGAGCCTCTTAATAATAAATAAATGAAGGCTTGATCAGACAAAGTATCGATATCAAGAATAGGGGCTAAAAGGTTCCGTAGGTTGCCCAGAAGGATGAGTCTTTGTTGACTGTATATAGGGCAGTACAAAAGATAATGGACAACGCTTTCGCTTCGACATCCACAAGTGCAGGCTGGACTGCTTCCCTTCTTCCGGCAGAGGGTAGACACTGTTGTCGTGTTCATGTCTGAACGGTAGGGATACCCTATCCATGATGTCAATCACCAGAGCAGAGACGTCATCTGGAATCCTGTTGCTCTCTGCTCTGTACACACCATGCAGAAAGGCAACCGAGATTGGCGCGTCTTGTCGGAGTTTTTCAAGCAGTGCGGCATTAGAGCTGTCAAATACGTCCAACCGGTTCTCAACCACACTACGGACAATTGCCTTCGTGCTCCCCTCTGTTTCTGAGTAGTCGATTTGTAGAATGCCACACAGCAGAGTGTTCTTTGCCAGTTCACATAGGAACTTTCTGTACGGGAGAGGAGCTTTCCGTTCTGTCCCCTTTCGAGTCTAGGACGTGCAAAATTTTATATTTTCTCAAGCTCTGCTACTTGTAAATAAAACAAAAAATATATATAATATACATGTAAGAGTATTTTCTGGGTGTGCCTTTAGTACTTTTTATCATTTTTTATTTGACATACTGACAGTTAAAGACAACCGTAATAGTGCCCCATGTAACACCCTATGACGGCCGTCACAGGGTGCCCCTGTGCACGTCATAGCCACGTTATAGCGTGCTGTCTGACACGCTTGCATACCTGGCCGTATATATGAATTTGGTCCGCTGAGTAACAACGAAACGGAAAGATTTCGGAGAATCCTTCACTAACGGCACCGACTGTGTACTCGGTCCACGGAAAGACTTCTGAGAATCGTACACTAGCACACTGTGTACTCGGTCCACTGAAAGATTCCCGAGAATCGAACACTAACAGTAAAAACCGCAACGCACGATGGTCTAAACAGTAGCTGTTTCTTCTCAGAGCCTATTGTTTAGTACTCCACCCACCCGCTGGGCCACAGAGCCCACGCGGCAGTGGATGGAAATTATATAAAATGTTCACCAGTTTAATGATCGATTCGATGCTTACAATATAAAATGAAAATAAGCAGTTGCAACAAACATTCATGGGCTTTAAGAATGTGTAGAAAGTGGGAAATGTCAAATGAGAATTCCCCGCGTTCCAGGACGCTAAAAGCGTCACCTCCAGTCAATAAACTTTGACCTTTAACACAGCTAACTTTCTTAGATATATATCTCAAACATCGATTGAAGCCTATATTAATTCGATATTGGTCCTTGAATTCGATTAGAATGGAATATTTTTTATGTCTTTGTAATTTTAACTCATCTTGACAATTTTGCAGTACGTTTTCTCCCATAGTTCCAAATTGCCGAATCCAGACGACATGCAAATGAGCCAACATGGCGGCGATATGTTGTTCTTTTGATCGGTGGTGTTTTTGTCAAAAGTTAGCTGTAAATTGTGAAGATATGGACCAAGATATACGTTTTACCTTTATGTTATAGTTTCCACGCGGGGCTGAGAACATGTTGTCGAGTTATAATGAGTTCTGTCGGCCTGGATCACAGAGCCATATTATCGCCCCATTGTCTTCGATCACGCTTTCATGCAAATCACCCTTTTGTTACCTGCGCTTTGGGCGCGATTTTCAAGTTGTGAACTCGTCCAGCGTGTGTACTAAGTATTCTTCTCCCGCAAGTTACAGCTTAATTTTTTATCGCTCAGTGATTCATTTTTGGTTGGGTAACGATTGTGGAGGTTAGATTATATTATATACGTACTGAGCTTGAGTTCAAAGTTTATCCTACATTACTAGGTATTTTTCATTTCGCCTTCGTTGTTATCTTACAAATTATACCTTGTATTATTGTGAGACAGTTAACCAGAACACAAATTGTTAGTACAGTCAAACTTCGGTTAACGACCGGGCCTACAAGATCATTTTCGGCTCATGATAACCGCTTTCTTTCGATCCCGATTTTCCCCCCGTTGCGAATTGACACAAGAATGTTAGCGTTTTGTCGGAGCAAGGAGCCGTCACAGTTTGCCTTTCGCGACCGTGACGAACTTGATTTGCGACAGTTCTAAACGACACAAATGTTACCGATGACGAGGCTGTGGGGATGTTCATCTTTTTATTGATAACTGGTGGGAAATCGTGGAAAAGTCGGTCTGTTTGGTTTGGGTTTCGGACGGCCGGGCAGAATACCGAGCATTCAAGATGGCGCCCACGACGCCATATTTAGTTGTTGGGACAGTCTACTGTAATGCGTAGAATTAAATTAAGTCCCAGTTAGCCTAATTTGCACATCATTATTGTTATGGAGTTCCCCCTTTCTGAAAAGATTAAGAACCACGTTTTTACCTTCTTATTATGCCAAACAACCAAATCCGTACAAGTTTATAGAGTTGATGGGGGGACCTTCTACTGAGGTAATTAGACGGCTTGCAAAATTTGTTTACTTCGCTTTCAGTCTAAGACACCAACACATCAGCAGTTTACAAAGCACGTCTGCCATGTCCACTACTATAATTGCCGAAATACTATAATTCCAGAGTGGTAAATGACGGGGATTTCATTCTTGTGGCATTTGGAAGATAATTAAATGTGGACGTTATTAGTCACAAATCATGAGGGCCTCATTTACACAATATTTGAGGAAACGCTACAATAGCCTTCTTTGCTAAGATTTTACTTTCATGCTGTGTTATGTGTAGAGAAAAGGATCACTTGAAATTTATGCAAATGAGGACCTTATTTACATACTGGGTGATAAGCATTTATGATATATCAGTCGAAAAGGCTTACATCTGTCGGCGAAGGTATGAGGTCGTGGAACTCTAATTATCTATAAGAAAAGTTTCCCTAGTGGTGCTTACTCACCGTGTGGTCCAGACAACACGATGTATGCCGTATCTGACTCCGGGTTCTTGGACAAGGATTTGTTTCAGAAATGGTTCTGTAATCAAATGTGGGAGATATATGCGTCATCTCCCAGAAGAAAGGCCTGCTTCTCTAGCCCCAAGGACACTCTTGACACCACCGTGCAAGGACTACTCTATGAAAATGTTCAATTCCAACAGGGCAAGCGCAATATCAGCCGACTGCTTAAAATAGCATACGAGAAGTCATTCACAATTCCGACATGAAAGAAGGGGTTCAAGGCTACTGGTCGGTACCCGTGCAACATTGATGCTGTAAGCCAGCGTTGGCTGACTGTTGGGCAGGCAGCATACCAGTCAACGTCACAGGAGAGCCAAGACCAGCCTCCCCAATCATCGACATGTCAGCCATGCGGGGTTCCTGGTTGCCAATCTTGCGGCCCACAACGTGCTCATGCACTGCTCGGTAGGCTGGTCCCCGCTGAGTGCAAAACCAAAAAAGCCCAGTCTTTAGGGTAAACGTTCATCTGTGTTTTTTTTAAATCTTTAAAGTTGCCCTATCTATAATAGCCTGTAGTTTTAAACATGTAGGCAGCTATTTTATGCACATGTATAGGTACTGTGACAGGCATCAGGATGTTCAGGGTGAGGAGGACCATGTGGTCAGGACAGTCTATGATGTCTTTTAGGAACTTTCTAGCTTAGGTTTCCCCCAGTATGATCAAGTGAGTAAGCACACATGTTCAGCTTTCAGTTCTAGTAAACAATATTTTTCAAAACCTGTATTAAGGCCCTGTTCATGATTGAAAATGTAAATCGGTTCGAACCGTTTCAGCAATGTAAACCGTTTTACTTGTGAACATGAACGCTCCGTAATGGTTTTGTTCCGGTTTACTCTATACCTCGTTGCGAGGTAGTCTAGAACGGTTAAGAGTAAAATGGTTTCGCGGAATTGCAATCATGAACGCAAAAGCGTTATGGAACCGGTTCACATCGATGTTTATGACGTCATACATCCGGGTACGTGAGGTCATGGGTTCGCGGCGTCACTTGTTGTGTAGGCGCGGGAAACTCGGAGTACTGTCGTCTGCTATTCAAATATTTTCAGCCGATCTTGCTATGGCCCCCAAGTCGGGTTCTAACAACTGGTGTAATGAGGAAACGAGAGCCCTGGTATTTATTTTGGGGATCAGGAGGTCCAGAGGAATCTGGATGGGATTCATCGAAACCAGGAGGAAGAAATCGCCAAGGGCATGAAGGACCGTGGCTTCATCAGGAGAGTAGATCCGTGCCGAGCTAAGACCAAGCAACTGAAGGTGAAGTACAATGATTGCCATTATCACAACAACAAGAGCGGGAGGAATCGCGAAACCTGCCCGTTTTCCAATGAACTTCATGCGTTCCTGTAGGATCGGCACAGCTTCAGGCCTAGAATCATCACATATAGTGCTGCCCCCTTCGCTTAGGACGATTTGTCATGTTCACTTTAACACCATTATCATTTGTACCTTACA
Organism: Branchiostoma lanceolatum; assembly: GCF_035083965.1. Taxonomy (NCBI): domain Eukaryota; kingdom Metazoa; phylum Chordata; class Leptocardii; order Amphioxiformes; family Branchiostomatidae; genus Branchiostoma; species Branchiostoma lanceolatum. Next base: position 15,668,302 of record NC_089736.1, read on the forward strand.
GGTGAATCAGACTTGGAATCATGATCAGATCCTGATGGAATGCGTTCACGCTCGCCAAGTCCACCCCAAGGTCATCATCTAGTCGCTCACCTGAGGACGTGAGAAAGAATAAGATCAACCATTCTGAACATGGTGAACCACTATATGGCGCACATATAAGTAAGTCTGCTTTCTGACCCATTATTTACTTAAGGAAGCCGTAAACACCTGGCAAGATGTTCTTTTGAATTATAAACTACTAATTGCAAACTTATCATGGAGAAATCATTTTTATTATCACAACATCAATATGTCCAGATAGGGTGCATAAGTATAGATGTCAAGTATTCATTCATTCATTCATTCATTTAACATCATAGAATACACATACTGTTCCTAACGCAAGTGTCTCCATTGAAACCAAGGTGTGCAGCTTCACAAAATGCTTCGTATGATTGGCCGATTGGCATACTTCTAGGCGTGTTTCTTGTGGCACACTAACGTTGCCACCTGGACGTGTCCATATCTGAAATTGCAATGTGGTGTAAGCACCTATGATGGTATACACAGAACTAAGCACATAATGTTAATACACATAATGTTCATGATGACAAAGGAATAGAGATATAAAAACCTAGATCTTATGCATCTCAATACTATGGTAAATACTCTTACTTTCTTCATCTGGCTAAGAGATCAGAAGTTGATAGGTATGGTTGTAGAGGAGTTCATGGTATTCTGACTGACCTTAGTTAAAAAAAATCTTAAGTGACACAACCAAATTACTTTTGTAACGTCTAAAACTATACATTGAAAAAAACAAGTGGACACAAATGAATTCATCTGTAAATGTACCGTGCAGGTTTAAGAATTAAGCAACATAGGTTTGACTTTTCACTTAATATGTTCTAATTTTTTAACATATGGGGTTTACAGGACTAACCTTGTCATCTCCTTGACACCGATCATGGCTCCACACTTCCCCCTTCCTGCCAGGACAGGATATAGATCCCACTCCCTCTAGCAGGGTATTAAGAGCTACATTACTAACCACAAACATGTCCTCTGCAGGGTCGGCTGGGGTGCGGAGGTGTTTGGGTCGCGGTCGGGGGTGGGGTGGGGGACTGTGCAACCACATTGGCTAGGAGGTCCAGCCCTGCTCGTGCTGTTTCATGGCTGTTACATTTCCAGGAAAAAATATTAAGAAAATGCTACTACAGTAGAATCCAGCTATTTGCATTACTGTTAATAGCATATTTCGGGGATACGCATAAAATTCTGAAAACCCCAACCATTTCTCATTCACTCCAGTATAAATACAATGGCAAAATTGCATTAGCCATTTTTGCATACTCCTGCTATTTGCATTAAATAATGCCAACGGCAACAGAAAAAACCCAGTTGAACATTTGAAAGTCACTAACTCTTATGGATCATATGCAAATGTCATTCAAATGTAAATTGGGTATGGAAAGTTTCTATGGTAAGACAATACCATAGGAAATGTTATTGTCCTTTGTGCTTTGAAAAAGTTGCTGCGACTCCATTGTCATTTGCTGTGATCGGATAGAGAAGGATAGAATTGCCAATTTTTCGCTAAGTTTGCCATCCTTTGCACTCAAGATGTGTAAATAAACTGAGGATATGCTTATGAATTCAATATGCTACATTTTTTATAACCTGGGGCTTTAGCTTCAGCTCCCCAGGTAAACCTACTTATTCATACCAACGCTCCATCTTCCCTTGGTTTTCTCGAGTGATTCTTTATGGTCACTGCGACTATTATCCCTAGGCTCATATCTCCCTTCTATATCTAAGCTATCCATTGTATACATTTTATCTAGTGTATCCCTGACAGATTCTTTTTTTCTGTTTTGGATTCAGGAGCCGTTTTCTGCTGGGATGACCATTGTGATGGGGAACTTGGAGATGGAACCAGTAACTTACGAACACCGAGCTCCACACCCCATGGTTGTCCAAAACCTGACAAACAACATCAAACAGGTCACGGTGGGCCCCAGACAGTCCTACTGTTGGGCCAGGCAAGGGCGCGCAGTATGTTATCGTCCTGGCAGGTCATCCTGCTCCCAGCTCATCATAAACACATAGACAGATATTGAACACTGATTGTAACCAAATACTATTTAGTATCAATCATACTTGTATACATGTACTAAACTGAGCATACAGTACATATTACGGAAACAATATGAAATTGAACTTGCTGTGAATACACTGTTTGTCTTGTACCTCTTCGCTTGTCATCTTTAAAATGTGAGCAAAACTGTATTTAGTGTGCCGAGTGTGAGGTAACTGAACCAGAGTTCACTTTCAGGACATCGGTTTAAAGACAGTCTGGGCCATGCACTCATATGAAATTTATGATAGTATAGTGTGCAAATAGTCCTGCTGTTGACAAAATATCACCCATAGTCATGCCTCTTATTTGTTTAAAGAATAAGTTTCTGAAAGCCAAAACAAGTTGATAAGAGAGACCCTAACATAAGACTAAACTAAGACGGAATTTTTTACAGATCTTTATAATGCAGAAGTATGCCGTGTTTGATGCTAATCAGAAAGGTATGTAGATAAACCAAGTCCCTACACAGAGCTGTCATTTGCATTCAAAAAGTACTTGTACATATTCATTTCTTGTCTTAAAAAAAAAAAAAGAGTCTTTTAACGATTATGATAGTGCCAAATAGAGGATCACAGTGTAGTGGTACACATCAGAAATAAAGCTTCACAAAACACCCTTAAAATATCATATGTTAAGTACAAAATCGATTATAGTTAACTGTCTGTTGTACTAGTCCATCCTCCTGGAGCAGACATTCCCGAACCTAAAAAAATCAAATCAGGAAAAATACTTTGAACAGTTTAGCACACTAGATCAAAGAAATGCCGCATACCCTTCCAGGTTTTCGGGTTGAAAGTAAATGCGTCCGTCGGGTTTTGATGGAAACTATGCGCCAATACCTCCTTTGGAATCTACCTGACAGACATGGGCTATAAATTGACAATGGTTGGTTTGTGATATTGCGATTTTTTATTACGAGTGTATGATTTCCAACAACATTCTGCTACTTTGGGGGCATTGTAGATAAGAGCCACGTTTACACGCTGCTGCCGTTTGATCAAGTTTTGCGCATCCGAACAAGCTTTGTGGACCTTTTTTACGTACCAAAGAAAACTCGATTATGACCGCCGCCCGCCAGTATACCAGGACACAGCCAGTGGGATAGATACTGAGAGCGAAATGGCAGAAACTGAGGGAGGGGAAGTGGCTCTTCCAACAATCAAACATCCAGACGACCCACGGTATGAAGAGATAATACACACTACTGACCAACCGTCCATGGATGGAAAAGGAGATAGACTGCTGACAGACACGCTGTCGACTCTGCAGAAATTATAAAGAACGAGTACGATAAAAAAAAGTCGGTTTGAGCTCGGACACCTGCTATCCACTGCCATCAACCTAGGGCTGACGTGGAAACAGACAATACAAGGGGTTGTCTCAAATACCATTAAATGCCTTCATTACAACATGTATATAAAAAGGGCTTTGTTGCAAGGAAGAAGGTTTAAAAGCTACCAAATTTTCTCAGCAGCCTCATCCCACAGCAGACCCAATATACATCTTTGTGCCATTCAAAGATGTAAGATGCTAAAGCTATTGTAATCAGGTATAAGATCTATAATATTCCTATGTTCTCAAAGCAGCAGCAATCTTGTGTCTATATATATATAAGTACTCATAATTATAGTACATTTTGTTATACAGATGGATAAGAGTCTCGGGTGATGACTGGGAGTGAGAGGAGCTCAAGAAAAACGTCTCACGGATGCTGAGAAGCAGCAAGTCGTGGCAAAGCTGATTACTCTGGTTTTAAAAGGGAAAGAGGGAGAAAGAAAGTTTGCCACGATCCATTCGGAATCAACCAGTCATAAAATAAAGATAATTTGATCATTATGTAACATGGTGTTAACAGTAACAGTTTCACCACAGGGTCGAGTACTGTAAGTCAAAACAAGCTTGGTATGATAAATGTTGGCATGGTTTCATTGGCCCTACTTTGGGCCGTGAAAAACCTGCGCGTTATGCTTTTTGGAGCCTTCCATGCATTCAAGGTTCTGTCGTCAAAGATCCCCCCCTCACAACACCGTCCATCATAAAAACCAAACAACCAGATATGAACAGAACTGCCATCCGCGTCCCTTCTAAATTTGACAAAGCACTGTCCCTTGTCAAATTGAAAATGAACTAGACCCATGCACCACTTCTCCGTGTAAGCCCTTGTTCTATGGCGACTGTCATGTAAAGGTCACGGGCGAACCAAGGTGAGAGGCTAGACGACGAAGCAATATCTTGAACCATTCAAATTTTATACTTTCAGAATCGCTTGATAAACGTATGCATCTTTGGCTACTTTTAGTAGGGTGAATCTATCAACTGATTGAGCAATCGATTGAATGATTGATTGACTGATATTGTAACTAATGCGTATGAACCCAGGTAGCGCAAAACGCTCTATTCACCTATTGCGTCACCTCGCACCAAAATCACACGTACGCACACATTCCAAATTGCAAAGCAGGGTAGCTACAGCAGCCGGAGTACTGCCCTTTCGCTATGATGAGCGTGATGGAGACAAAAAGGAGGTCCTGGACCCGTCCCTAGATGGGATGATATGCTTTTTCTCGGGGCTCACATATTCTAAAGAGGAATAGAAGGAATGAATAGGGCAGCAGCATCACAAGGTTGAAGCGCAAGATCGCCAAAACAGGATCGATCCATCATGGTGGCTTACCACTGCAGCGTTCTGTCCCATGCCCAATAGCAGAAATCGAAATCCGTTCCAGCGATGATTATAGCAATATAACTACCTGGCGCTGACTAAAGCGCTGGTGCCATAGATGGGATGGTATTGCCATCCGGTGATAAATTAAATCAAAATAGAAGTCTGAAAAAGCTAAAGTAACCTTTAAAAGGCACAAATAAAGCGCCTCAGTGCTGACCGAGCAGTAAATCGTAAGGAATTAAACATGGATATTCCATGAACAAGCGTGTGGACTTTGACATCTGCAGTCTGGTCAGACGTCTGTCACAGGACAACACACCCAGTAGGCTCTGGCCAAACCCCGGCCACCTACACTTCTGGAGAACCCAGTAGGTGCGCAATCTATGCACACTGCAATTGCAACAGAAGACAGGCTATTCAATTTTCCTACCCTCATGGCGTTTAGAATTGATTCTGTCAACGCACACGAACCATGCAGAGTTTTCTGCCTTCGAACAACACGAGCTTCATATGGACAATGTCTGTATTATATAGTACGATTTTTAAGTGTACGTGGTCCAACAACATAATGCTAATTGAGTGGCACTGTAGATAAGAGACACGCTTACTCGCTGCTGTACGAGGCACTGATCAGAGCTGCCAGCATTGTGACACGGACACATGCGCTAGGCGTAGAAAGAGTCATGTTCAACCTCCGGCCCTCTGTCAAAGAGATAACGTGAAAGTTGAAGAAGCCGACGTAAAAGCCCGACTCCGTTCCCTCAGCTGTGGTTACTGTGCTTTTGAAATGATAGCACAGATGACACTACAGCTAGATATGAGGAGTTTTTTTTGTACCATATAATTGCCAACGGAGCGGTGGATCCGGTTTATCCATCATGCTACCGAGGTGCTCGAAAGATAGTTTGTTGCTCATAAGTAGAAGATCCTGCACAAGATCACAATCGTGCGTGAGATCGCTGACACGGAAAGCGAACTGATCGGCCGACTGGTCGCCGTCAACTTCTTTTTGAAGGTCGAAAGTTCAGTTGTACTGAGCGGATGTGTTTGTGGAGAGCTCCCGTTCTGTGAAGCCTTTATAATTGAAAAATACATCTTTAGACGACGAAATTGGAAGAAGAATGATAATTGAGAAAAAGCACCAGCTATACACTACCAAAAATCTTTCTTCCTATTCTTTCTTATTTTTCTTGTTTTCTTGTGTTGAGGAAGATTTTCTTATACAAAGGAAAAATAAGAAAATTCTAAAAACCTTCAGGGAAGTCTTGCCTTTGTCAATTCTTACACAAAGAATTTTACTCTTTTTTTTTCTGAATTTAACTTATTTTAAGAAAATATTCTTACCATACTGTTTTTCAACAAAAATTTTCTAGAAAAATAAGTAAAATGTGCTTTCTCTGGCTTGATATAAGATTTGTTTTTTTGTTTCTTTAAATTTGTATTCTTACAGTTTCTTCCCATAAGTTATTTTTTCTTGAAAATTTGATTCTACTAGAATTATTTTCTTGACCTTTCTTGGTTTAAGTTAACTTAAGAAAAAAAGTCTTAGATGCAATTGTTGTTTGTGCTTCAAACAGGGATTCTTGTTTTTGCTTAAAAAGGGATTCTTGTATACAGAATAATATTCTTGCTGACACAGAAAAATTTTCTTTTTAGAAGGAAAAAGAAGAAAAGTAAGCACCCCGTCCCTGCATGCATCATCATGCACCCATGGTTTTGATGTGTCCGATAATTTGGGCACTGCAGTGTGCATACTATGACTTAAGGCAGTGGCATGGGCCCAGTTAGGGTGCAACCTATGAATAAGCTGCTAATCCATTAATCAGTATGATTCAAATACACAATCAATCAATCCATCAAAGTACAAAACCAATCGAATATTTTATAAAATTGGAAAACAATCATGGTCTAAAGGGACTTTACTGTTCACAAAAACACAAGGATTTGCAATAATACTTCCAATAGGGACAGCCCATGAACAACCACCGCATTAGCCGTTACACCCGGATGATACCGGCTGCATATAGTGTCTTTGAAGAGGCCCCGTTGCGTTGAAAGTTCACACAAGGATAAGCTTGTGTTTCGCTGCCTAACTTTGACTTTTTTGGCTTTATTTGACATATTGCCAAAATACATGTGTATTAACTTATCTGCTAATGAAGTAGATTGCTAATGACTTTATAGGTAACTTAAAAGCATCAAACGAAGACCTTCGGCGGCTTGTGGCGTGACTGCACGAGGAGAAGGTGTCGCAGACACTGTGGCAACGCAGCAGGCGAAGACGGAAAAGAAATACAACTTTCTCAAAGTCGAAGAACTATGTTTCTAAGCCAAAGACGCTAACGATCTTAAATCCTGTGAAATTATAACAAGACAGATATTGGGTCACCAATGAGAAACTGAGAGTCCTATACTCCCAGAGAACCTAGCAGGTGCGCCATCTACGTGCACTGCATGTGTAACAAAAGACAGGTTATTCAATTTCCCTACCCTCCTGACTTTAGGTAACCGACGTTCCATACGCGGTTCCTAGATTCCCCTGGTTTGACTAAAAATCTCACTCGTTTTTCTCTGTCTATGGAATTTTATCCTCTCTTTGAAAAGAAGAATACTAGTAGTTTACTGGTACGTGTATACAGTACGAATTATAGTATAAGAGAACTGGACTCCCCTTGCTTCTTCGTGATTGTAAAAATGTTAAGAGCAGGTATGTTTTATAATCAAAGCTTTGTCCAAACTTATTAGAAATATGAATTCATCTTCTCAACAATCCTCACTGAAAGAATCATATCTCCTCTAACTATGTATTTCTGCACAACGTACCATCTGATGTGTCCGAGATGTTACATTTACCACTGGTGGATTCTTGATGGCTGTACCTCCTGCATGAAGACCTTGAAACAACCCTTTATTAACAAGGCCGATGCTGCCGTTAGTATATATCATTGGTTTATTCAATTCATTTCAGACACAATACAATACAATTAATACAATAGAGGCATGCACTGCCATTCACCTCACAGCCTTATGTCGGCTGAATTATGTGAAAACATGGCGTTTACAAACAGTGATAATATAACCATATACCTTAACATTGATAAAATTCTTATAAAATTCTTGGTAAACCAAGTATATGGGGTTGTTTTTGAGGTGGATAATGTACGGTAATGTGCTTTTGTTATATCTTTCGGTGCGCCCTGGCAATTGGTCAAGTTTTGTTTGTTGTCTCGTTGTCCTCCCACTGACCCCCCCCCCCCTGGTTTGTGGTAGCCAGTGTCGGCACATGGTAGAAGTGGCTCTTCTTTGTATGCTCTCGATCTTCTTTCTTTGCGTTGTGGTTTACCCTGGATGCCATAATGTGGCGGCATATTCGAGCACAGGGCGCACGAAACAAGCACGTGTATACACAATAAGAAGATCTTCGGTGGGCAAATTGAATTGACGCAGACGACAAAGCAAGTATAGCCTTTGATTCCCCTTCTTGGTTGTTTCCGTGACATGAGTGTTCCACTTAAAGTCGGCCTGGAATGTTACTCCGAGACACTTGGCCACACTGACCACTGCTAACTGGTGGTCGTCAATTTTAAGTGTAGGTGGTGGGGGAGGATTGCGGGAGAAACAGACCTGCATAGCTTTGCACTTGCCTGGGTTAAGTTTCATATTCTTGTCGATGGTCCGGCGGGACAGACTATCGAGATCGTCCTGAATTCTGGATGGTTCAGATGCAAGCCTGGATTCCATTAAGTTCAGATCGTCAACAAAGGCCCACGACGGGGAACGTACAATGTCCGGTAGGTTATTGACGTGAACGATAAACACAATGGGTCCGAGCTTGGTGCCCTGCGCCAAACCGCAGGTGAGATGTTTTGTATGGGACAACGCCCTCTGTACCTAGTCCTCTGACTCCTGCCTTCGTTGAAGTTAGAAATCCACGGGATGATTTCTGGTCGGACACCCTGCTCCAGTAAGTGCTTTATCGCGACTGTGTGATCGACTAAGTCGAACGCCTTACTAAAATCGGTTAAAATCCATGTGCTGCAAGTCCCCCGCTTATCAGCAGACTTGTAGAGCTGATTTGCCAGGTTTACTAAACAATGAGTGGTCGACCGACCCTTCAGGCATCCGAATTGACTTGGCGATATTGTGTGTTTAATGTCCTGAAGAACCCAGGAGGCAATAAACCCCTCACACACCTTAGCGACGAGGGAGGTTAAGGACACCGGCCGGAGCTGGTCAAGGCACGGTGGACGAGTCTTTGGCAGAGGAACTACGATCGCCTCTTTCCATTGCTATGGTACTATTCCTTCACGCAGGGAGCTGTTAAGAATGTCGGTGAGAGGTATGTAATTTTTCTTTGGGCCAGTATTTCAAATCCATTATTTTTTGGACCAAATAATCTGAAGCATATTCATTTACAAATTGTCCATTATACATTGAATGTGTAAAAACCTAAACGATGTGTAAACGATATTTACTCTTAAAAAGGAATCTTACTTTCTACCACGGCATTCTAAAGTGGTGGAGACGTTCTGAATAGATTAAATCTGAATAAGATTAATAATTCACATCACTTGACCTCATAAATGACGGAATGACGTCAGTTTTCTTGTTTCCTTTTTTTTTCTCTTTTTGCAATACCCTGCATCATATATAATATAAAAACACAAAAATTTCGTTATATCTATAATTCTTTTGCAGAGGTGGACCCCAAATGGCTTCCAATCAATAAAATTTAGACGTCCACTGTTTGACATTACAAAAGTCCAGTGTAACGGCATGGAAAGTTTCATTCCCGGGCCAAACCTTTCTTCGGTCATCTCGCCATGTCTCGTGCAAAGAGAAGGATTTTTCGGAGAAATCACGCAAAGAGAGAGAAAAATGGCGAGGTAAGAGTGCGTAGATATCCTGAATCGCATCCCTCAAGGCTGGGATACAAATATGTTACTATTTTTCACATCTTTCATTCGGGCAAGACCTTGATGTTTAATGACGCAGCAATATTTGACCAAACATAGGGATGGAGATATGGGGGTAGGTGGACAAGGATTTGTAACATTAAAAGTTCAACATTGACTTCCAGATAACATTATCAAGTTAGAAGTAGAACATATTTGGTCCCGCAGAGTTTCGGATTTCCCAACTATCAATCGCAGGCTGAAAAGAACATCGCAGCAGCTCGAGTTTCGGAGCAAGGATTGAGGAAGAACGTTACTCGGTCGGTGAGCTTAAATATGAATTACAAATAGTATGTACTCTTGTTCGCGCGTGTGTGTGTATGCATGTTTGTTTGAGTGTGTGTGTATGTGTACGTATGGGAGTGTGTGTATGTATATATATGTGGTTATATATATATATATATATATATATATATATATATACATATATATATATATATAAGAAAAGTGAGAACCGTGCCGATGAGCAAAAAGGAAAGAAGTTTTGAACCGTGCCGAGGAGCAAGAAGGGAAAGAAGAAGAGACACGTGCCGAGGTGACAGTTTTGTAAGGGTTGACAACTACCCAGCACCCATTAGAAAGTACAAGAAGTTTTGGGGCTATTGGTTGTAACACTGACAGTATATGGGTGGAACGCTTACAGTTACTAGATTTAGTTCACAGTTGAAAGTTTTTGGAACACCTACGACCATCTTTCTTTGTCGTCTAATCTGTCACAAGGATCCGGGTACTGCCTCTTTAAAACAAGAATTAGACCTAGTTACGAAGACCACACAAACTCAGAAGGGGGGAAATGGGTTATCCGATATCGTCGCAGTGATATAAGAAATAACCTAATGAGAAAACACTGGCTCTTTGCGTAATTGATGATTGGGAACGAATCCGACACAATTTATTCGGGAGGATGGAATGATAGCTATTTGAGTAGTGGGGGGAAATTGAACTCTGGACCTCACATACCAATCAGCTGACAATCCAGTACAGCACTTCAGAAGAACTCTAAAGTCTGACCTGCCATGATTCAAGAGAATACGGTGCTACACACACACGGCAAAACAGAACGTTAGCACTGTATAGTTGGTATTTTGCCAAGTTGCAGTTTAGCTCTTTCACTGTTTAGGCTGTATACGAGGCTTGAGGATAGAAAACGAAAGAACTGCTGTGATGTGAAATGTTTTGTATTTCTCGGAAGGAACAAATTGAATATTTTGCACAATAAATACATCTACATATACACAGAGAACGTTTGGTAGTTTCACCATACAAATACAAATACCATTAAGTGTACATCAGTACATGTACTGGTACATTGTGAGAGTAATTACAGAAATCTGAGTGTTATAAAATACCTTCATGTGATGCTTTTTTTTTAGTGTAGTGTACATAATATTTCACAGTTGTGTGATGGTGCATAATCTTATATTACGGAACCAATATATCAGGTCCTATGATCGTAACTTAGACACACAATATCCCGTTTGTTACTCTATCAATGGTATTGTACAATTTTCTTATAAAATAAATTAAATGTATATCTATTAATTTGCCTCTCTTTGTCAACAATATATATGTCACATGTTTGAGTATTCCTATCATGGAAGGCATTGGATGTTAAATTTCCGCTTCCCAAAAATAATTTTCAGACTACTCTTCTTTATGTAACTGACAAAACTGCTGCTTGACGATCTAAGGGTCAGGCGAGGCATCTATCTCCAGGACGAAGTCAACGTCTTGACTTTGACTGGTAAGCATTTCATCAAGTATGGTCAAATATCTTAAAGCATGTTGCATAATATATTGTACACAATACAGCAATGAGCTGTCATTTGCAGTCAAAACTAATTACCTTCTTCATTTGTGATAAAATATTTGTACATGTCTTTTGATGTCTAATTCGGTACATTTCAATATTTTGATTTTGATATTTTTCCATTTTTCCATTTCTTTTCTTTAACTTGAATAGAATTGTGATGTGATGTGTTAAAAATAATTTCTCTCATCAACAGGTTCACAGAAAACGGGTCCGCCGCCACAGCCACTGCCCCCTTCTGAGCCGAAATGAGCGCTCTCTGGATATCGATGCCCTCCCCTGGCTACGCGTCCAGCTGGACAGGCCCTTTCATTTGGGGAAGGGAATGTCTCTGGCCATATTGGTACACCGGACAACGAGGAGTCGCTCCTGCCTACCTCGGTGGCTTACCCACTGGTAACATTATTTTGGACATGGCCGCAAGGGGAATGCATTCAGCATTCCTCACTTCCGAGGGAGAATTGCTCACCTGTTGGCTCAGTGGTGATGGGGAACTTCTACGGCCCACCTCAGAGGAAAAGGACTGCCTCCGATTGACCTCCGCGTCTCTCATTTCGCCCGGGCTGGCAGTGACTGAGGTGTTTTTTGGCGCGAGTTTCACTGTCATCCGAGACACCTTCGACCTCATCTTCTTGGCGGTCAATTGAGGGTAATAAGTCTGTGATGGCGTTTCTTTGCATTTTATTTTTCACATGCAATACTATGTAGATATAGTTATGTTTACCTTCACAGAAGTAAACATATTGTTTTTGCTACGTTTCCTCTTCCTCTTCTTCGTCTTCTCCGCACAAGTAAAAAACATTAATATCTCCAAAACTAGAGCTTGGAATATCTTGAAATCCAGCAAGCTGGTAGGCATGCACATACGACACTGCACCATGGTCGTTTTGTCCCATATAGATGCAAAAAAATTGTTTTATGCGGCAAAAACTGTTGAAAAAACTAGCATTTTAAGCACTAAATGGAACTTTAGAATCTCAATAGAATGCCAAACGAAGTTTGGAAGGCTGTTCGAAATAGGATCCGTGGCCGCGGGGTGAATGGAACACGCTGCCGAACTCGTAGAACACAACGTTCCACGGCCGCTGGCGGGGTCACCCGCGGTCATACTATACTGGTCTGTAAACCAGCGCCATCAAAGCTCGGCTTCACAACGATTCAACGTTAAAAACCACTCATGACACAGGGATGGCGGTATTAAATGCAAGTGTTAAGCGCATACCCGACGATGCCGTACCTCGATTATATTGTAAAATAGCGCGACTTGAGGAATTTCTCCTGACCCGGAAGTAAAGTTCGGCACGCATCAAAACGCCAATAAAGCACGTATATCATACTAAGGAGTTTACACACCAACATTGCGTAAATTGAGTGACTGACATCCCAGAAACTGAAAACAACTTTTTTGTAAAAACTGCGTTTTATGCCGTACCTCGATTATATTGTAAAATAGCGCGACTTCAGGAATTTCTCCTGACCCAGAAGTAAAGTTCGGCACGCATCAAAACGCCAATAAAGCACGTATATCATACTAAGGAGTTTACGTGTACCAACGTTGCGTAAATTGAGTGACTGACATCCCAGAAACTGAAAACAACTTTTTTGGAAAAACTGAGTTTTGTGCGGGTAATCGGTATGAAATTATCTAAAATTGTTTTTTTACCTTGTCTGCCCTGGCAAAAAGAAATGGTTACTTCGGGAAGAAACCATTTTCTCAGTAGAGATGTGTAATTATGTTTCTTTGAATTTTTTAACAAAAGCAGTGCCCTGTCACCAAATGGTCGGTCAAGTAATATGAATAGATATATACACAAATAGTAAGACTACAAGAGACTATACCTGTCGAATCAACATGTGTGCTTACGTACGTTTTGATAAATGAATTATTCATGTTCACCTGCGATCCCTCGAAGAAATCAAATGGTTATGTCCGATTCAAATTCAGGCCGTTACTTCCGGCTTGAACAATTTGCGTCACATCAAGTCTCTTGATTATTTCATTCATATTTCAATCTTCTATATCTATAGAAATACAAGCAGATATATTTTTACGATTACGAATAGGGTTGTGTAGAGGATATTGTTCGTAATCTAAGAGATCAAGACAAGAACGCCTGTGGTCGACTGGGATTATGGCTGCCGCCGCAGAAACACCTAAACTTCCTCAGGTTGTCGTTTTCTCGGACTCGATATGTAAGTATCTTGAACAACAGTCTTCTTTTCGTGATGCACCACCTTTTTCGTTCATCTTACATGCCAATCGTGGTGCCAAAATTGTCGACGTCGCTGCAGATGTGATCCGTTTCAATGTTGTTGTACCTACGTTGGTATTTATTCATGTCGGTACGAACAATCTGTGCATGATGCGATCTCTACAGGAAGACATTGAAGACTATGATCGACTGATTACCATTGCTATGTCTCGATTTCCTTCATGTTTGGTTGTGATGTCCAGCATTCTGCCACGATTAGATCGTAAAGATTTGGACGACAGACGGATCGTCTTAAACACGCAGTTAGCTGCTCTGTGTTCCACCCGTGGTGTTGTCTACTGTGATAATGGTGACAATATAAAAAGGTCAATGTTGGCCATTGATGCTTTGCATCTTAGTCGCCGTGGAAACATCATGTTTGCTGAACATGTATTCCGCCATTTGAGCTATTATTTGCAGGTGGAGTAGGGATTACTACTCAAGCTGTTGGTCCTTCAAAACATACACAGCAGCTGCTACACAGCAACAGAAAATACGGTAAGTTTGCACAATCTACAACATTGGGCTGTTCCAAAAAATAGTTGAAAAGGGGTGGGGGTGGAAGAGGCTGGATTGGAAGGGGGGTAGGGTTTAAGCATCTGGATTAGGAACCAGGGAGTGTTTGTGCAATTTTGGATTAGGAACTAGGGGGGTGGGGGGGGGGGGGGGGGGTGGGAGCAATTTTTGACCCGGAACTAGGGTCAGTTGGGCCATTTTGGATTAGGAACTGGGTTTGGTTGACCACTTTCTGGATTGGTAGGGACAAAACCCGATTTTGTACCTCTTCCACCCCCCCCCCCCTCCACAACTTTTTTTTTGGAGCAGCCCATTGCTTAGGCCATGATTTAGAGCTGCATACCTAAACTCATGTTCTGGTTCGATCCAGATTCAAGCCCAAGGGTTCACATGAAACTGTGGCCATATGTAAACTTACATGTTGACATAAACTGATAAAGCTGACATAAAATTTTGAAAATATACATGCAAAATCATGCAAAAGCTCAGTCATAATCAAAAAAGCAGCAATGTTTGAGTTTTTTCTGTGCAGATTTCATGATCTATGGATGATTTGAGATGGTTTAGAAGAAAAATAAGACTATAAGTGAGAAATTCTATTTTGCAAGTCCGGACTTGGTTCCTGACGTTTATTTTTTTTGGACTTGAACCTTAACATTTTTACAAGTCGAGTTTAGGTCTGGAGTTCAGGTACGCAGCACTAGCCATGATTATTTGTTTATGTGACTTGAAATTTACAGCATGTATAATTTCATTTTGCAATTGCTTTTTACGATTTACAATACCGCCAAAAACATATTTTGTGTGGAAACAGAAGAAAATTTTTGCACATCATTCTAGTGGTCGACTCTGAGGCTTACTTTGACCTGGTTTTCTGGACTCAACTTGACTCACCTCAAGACCATACTTAAGTTGCTCAGCAAGGGGTCATTTTTTTGGGGGTGGGGGGCTGAGAAGTTGGACTTAGTTGCATTTACTTGTATATTAGTGGTCGACTATGTGGCTTACTCAGTTACTATGACCTGGTTTTCTGGACTCAACATGACTCACCACAAGACCATACTAAAATCGCTCAGCAAGGGGTCATTTTGGGGGGGGGGGAGAAGTTGGACTTAAGTCACGTTAACTTGTATGTAAATCCGCAGCGTTGACTTGGAGTCTATGCCCGGTGAGTTATATGCAATGCTCAGGTCAGGGGTCATTGAAAAATTAGTGAAGGCACTTGTTGCAAATTTGTTTTATTTACCATAAGTTGTTTTCAGAATGTCAAATGAATATAATTTTTTTTGCAATCTGTGTTGCAAGTTGGTCATGATTGAAATCGAGACAATATTAACAATAACTCAAAGGAGAAACACTTCTCTGACTCGCAACGAGCACTTAGGTGAACCCCAGTATGTCAACTGCGGGAAGCTCTCCCTCGCGAAAGAAGCGGCGACTCGGCGGCAAGACATTAGAGGACGATTGGATTGAAGTGTCAAATGAACATACCTTCTAACATAGGCTAGGTTTGATGATAGCTTAGCCATGAGATGTTTAATGTGAATAAATAAAAGAAACTTGTTGGAATTTTCTGCCTGGTGTCTTATGTCTATCCAAGGTGAAATCACAGAAAAATGAAACTACATATGCTCCAGCCTTTTGATATCTGTTTTGAACTCCTTGAGTAACTTATGGTGCCTTTCTACAACAGCTTGACAGACGGCATACGCCTTACTGATTTCTAATCTGAGTGCTTTTTGAACAAATGATATGGTAGAACTAAGAGTGCTACGTTGGTACTTTCTTTACAGTGAAGTAAGATCAACTCAGACATGTACACCTTCGCAATGGCAATAATTTTTAATTGCGACACTTGTTCATATTGTGCTATTGGCCCAATTTATACACAAATATCCATGCACACTCTGAGATCACTAAGCCAAATTGCCACTCAAGTGCGGTCTGTTGACACACAGGGCAGTGAAGTGACTTGAAATGTCCAACCGCAGTGTGATGACTGCAATATTGTCAATAACAATAACAACAACTAAACTAATGGTTCCGAAGTTACGAGGTGGCAATAAGAGGTAACGGCCGGTCCGGAAGGAGGGCCGCAACAGTCCCGTAATGACGCCCATCTAGCTCAAATGGGATCGCATCATCTCTAGATTCCATCTGCAAAATATATTTTCAGGCATAGCGGCATCGCCAGGTGACTGGAATTTGACAAACGAACGTGTCTAGATGTCCTCCCGGCTGCCAAATGGATAAACTCAACTCTACTTAAAAGTAGAAGGTGAAGGAGGGGCCCCACCCTCCTCCACCATGCCCTCCTCCACCACCGCGCCCTCCTCCACCACCGCGCCCTCCTCCACCACCGCGCCCTCCTCCACCACCGCGCCGCCCTCCTCCACCACCGCGCCGCCCTCCTCCACCGCGTCGTTTCCTGTAGGAGAAAGGAGGATAGAAGATGTTCTTGTCAGTGGACTCACTAAAAATAGATTAGTAATTAGGTGCTTGAATAGTGTGTCCTCCTTTACGGTAAACATAAAAATTTCAAATACAGCACATGTTACAAAGAAAAGTATGTACATATATTCAGAATACAGATGGTTGCACTTACTTGGGCACACTTGGGCACTCCCTCTGGTAGTGCCCAACCCCATTGCAGGCCCAGCAAAGGCTGCAAAAGCGATAAAGAAGAAACATCAGATAAAGCAACATGTATTTTTTGTGGTGATGTGAGATATCCATCGACAATTGCCTTCTTTAAATTGACATTTAGAAGCAAACTAAATCATCTTTATAATAATATTATTATTGTGATAACATCCTATCCCTTGTGATGACAGACACAAACTTACTCTTCGTTTTCTTCGTCAAAGTGACGCTTTCCTCTGCTTACAGGCAGGCAGTTTGAAAAGGAAAAATATGAACATGTGAGCGTAAAAAGTATGCTAATGCTGTAAATGCATTTAAGTCTGTGTGGTTTTTATTTCGCGATAGGAAGAGAATGGAGTGTTTGCGTTGGTTTTAAGATAACGGTTGAAACAATAGTAGCGCTACAGTCATAGATGGGCAAAAGTTTGCTGTTGCTTTAAGTTTGTGTGGAGGAGGTCACTGAAAAGCGCAAACATAAAACCACCGCGAATATTTCTGCATTTACAGTATTCACATGTAATGAAAAGTCAAAATATGAATCAGGTGTATTGAATCTACGTGGGTTGTTTTAATGCAGCATAATAAGATACATTTAATACTTACGGTTCTGTTTCCTTCAGCCACTGGCTTCTGTGGTGCATGAAAAGAGTTTGAACCATAAGAATTCTGAAGACGTCCCAACATTTCATTGATTTCATTTCATTATATGATGGTACAATGACTGAGTATTTGTATGTAAGTTAAATATGTGGAAAAGACCATACTCACTTTGGACGAGTCGGAGGCGTACGCGTATAGCTAGGTGTGTTGTTGACACTGCAATTTCCATTCAGGGAAGCACGTGGAAGATATATGGGTATAGCATAAGTTATTTTCTTACCGACATGCTGTCTGTCTCAATAATGCAATATCTTCAAATTGCAAGTCAGAGCAATTGAAAAAAACAAAAAAAAGCCAGTAGAACAGTGTCCTAGCCACAGGATTCGAACCCGCACCGAAACGCGAGTATTTGTATGTAAGTTAAATATGTGGAAAAGACCATACTCACTTTGGACGAGTCGGAGGCGTACGCGTATAGCTAGGTGTGTTGTTGACACTGCAATTTCCATTCAGGGAAGCACATGGAAGATATATGGGTATAGCATAAGTTATTTTCTTACCGACATGCTGTCTGTCTCAATAATGCAATATCTTCAAATTGCAAGTCAGAGCAATTGAAAAAAACAAAAAAAAGCCAGTAGAACAGTGTCCTAGCCACAGGATTCGAACCCGCACCGAAACGCGAGTATTTGTATGTAAGTTAAATACTGTATGTGGAAAAGACCATACTCACCTCAGACGAGTCGGAGGCGTACGCGTATAGCTAGGTGTGTTGTTGACACTGCAATTTCCATTCAGGGAAGCACATGGAAGATATATGGGTATAGCATAAGTTATTTTCTTACCGACATGCTGTCTGTCTCAATAATGCAATATCTTCAAATTGCAAGTCAGAGCAATTGAAAAAACAAAAAAAAGCCAGTAGAACAGTGTCCTAGCCACAGGATTCGAACCCGCACCGAAACGCGAGTATTTGTATGTAAGTTAAATATGTGGAAAAGACCATACTCACTTTGGAGGATCTTTGTCCTCACTGCAATTTCCATTCAGGGAAGCACATGGAAGATATGGGTATAGCATAAGTTTATTTTCTTACCGACATGCTGTCTGTCTCAATAATGCAATATCTTCAAATTGCAAGTCAAAACAAAGTCCCAACCTTTTCAGATAGTGTCAGCCATAATTGTAGCCATACAGTGCGGTTTGGAAATGAAATTTATGTTTGTGCAAATAACTGCGCACTGATATATTTTTAGCTTACTTGATGGTGCAATATAACCTTGGGCGCCAGGGAGAGCTGCTTTACGGACTGAATCTTTGGCGGAGCCAAAAGTATTCGAGGTTATAGCCTCATATTCTACATATTTGCTCAATTCAAAAAGTATAGGTCACACACCAATACAATGGCAACAAGTTTGATATTCAGGGTTGTGGTATCTTGCGATGAAATTTGAAGTTGAAAGTCAATTTTGAATAATGAGTCGTGACTGAACTAAACTGCAACATTTCATACATCAATACAGTTGAAAGGGGAAGTCAACCAAGGGTAACATTAGTGTATCTAGACAAATGTAATGAATACATACTCGTCGCTGTTGCCCAGAATCTTGTCCTCCTCCTCCGTTTCCATCTTTTCCGTCCTGTCATTCATGTTGAGCTCTACGTTTCAGGACACAAACAATATGTAATTTGTAACGTTACAAGTTGACCTTTCATCAATGTCAGGAATTGCTTGGGGAACACGAAAACGCTACCGCGGCTGAATATTATTACACATTTGCAAAGGACGTCGTATAGCAATGGCTTGCACCAGCTCCGTTACTGGTACTGTAGGGAAAAGATAAAGGGGAAAAGATAAAGGGAAAAAGAATCAGCTGAATGTGTATGAAAACCCACCTTGCATATACTGCTCCACTACAACATAGTTCACTTCGTGCGTCGCCATGCAAAAGTGTCGTTTTTTGGCGCGAAGATTTGATGAGCAGAGTGTCCAAGAATCAGGAGATCTGATTGGCTTATGAATACCCGCGTCAGGGCGAGTTAGATTCGTCCAAGTCACGCAAGGGGGTTCCGTGGAGAGACCGATTAGAAAGTTTCTTTTGATTGAAAATGCAAGCTCGCCAAAGTCGGTAAAATGTTGTGTCACAAAAAGACTTGAATAGTAATACATGAACTCGTACAATTTGTATCTGAGAAAAGACTACAATATGTGTGGTTATAGTAATATAACGCCTCCTATAACCCCGGCATTGCAGCGGGATTTCGACTCGACGTGGCTTGTGATTGGCAGAAAAAGCTCACGTCATGGCCTATGCAAATGAGCCTTTTTCTCAGTGGACGTCATATTCTGTCAACGCTTCACTGAATTTTTCGATTTCAAGATTTAACTGAAATATTCACCTCGAATATTCACTTTTCATAGATCCGTCAGATTAATCCGTCTTTACATTTGTCGGAAAGGTTCGTTGCCGAGTATATTTAACCTCCCCCCCCCTCTCTGATTTTTTTAGTCGAGGATATCAGGGAACTTTTTCAGGTACTGAGGTAGGTTCGTTTCTATTTTCCCGCCAAAGTTTAATCGTTTTGGTTGACAGGATAAAATACTTTGTTGGTAACAATGAGGTTCCCTTGCTGTCAGCGTACATGGTTGCAGTTGTAGATTTTCATCCTTCTATTTTTTTCGTTTTCCTATTTTCCCATTGGATTTTGTGGTGACAGGGTAATGAAAAGGTCTAGGCTAAAGGCGCGAAACGGTCGACATACGCCATATTGTATCCATGGGTAACGGGTTGTCTAGCGACGTCAAAACATACGGATACGTAGTCGTTGTTTTGGTCGCATGGCCAAGATGGCGGCAACAGAAGCTTACCGTAACTCGCGGAAACACTGATGCGATTTTATTTTAGGTCATATTAAATAGTCACGATCGGAACCATCGGCCTGTTATCAACGTTCGATGTGGTAGAAGTTGGGCCGACTTTTTTTTAGAATAATTTTTGTATGTTTAGATTTTTATAGTTAATTTTTAGCTGTGATATTTTTCGGATCTGTACAAATTATGCAACGTATTTATTTGAATAAAAGAAACAAGTCTATGAATAAACACAAACACCAAATGTTGAACAGTAATTAGGCCAAGTCTGATTCCCTTATAATGTAGTGCACTCAATGAGATTTGTCGACTTGTCAGGACCATGAAGATACCTTTAATAGCCAGTGATTTGGCCCATGTGACAATAAGAAATTCCGTGCCAAAGGTAGTTAGAAAGAGAATACACGTTTATCAGTGAATGTAGCAGTGAATGAGTGCTGACATTTTCCGTGTCCTGAACCAGGCTTACTTGTTTTCAGGCTGTGGTCGCATTGTGCTTGCCAGTTGAAAGTTCAGAATGGAACCAGACCCAGATCTGAAGGACATCTCCCCACTGTGGAGCAGCTGCTCTTTGTTACAGCACTCCTGCATGGCCTCTGTGTACAGTCACAATGCACTTGCCCAGCTACCCCCTGGTATTCAAGGAAGTGCCGTTCCACTGAACAGTGTGTGGAATACCAAAACCATTTTCCACCTGTGGCAGAAGCCTGGTTCTGCAACGCCATGGCGAATGCCCTTTGAAGGTATAGAATCAGAAGCACTAAATCTAAGAGTAGCTTATGATGATTATGATGTATATGCTATTGTGAGTGGGTTTGAGTCATCAGCAGACATTGAAGTGATGGGTAACAGTTTTGCATATGATGCCAATGATACTGATTTTGAGCCCTGTCTTGATATCCTCCTTCGAGCATGGCCGACCCAGAATCCCATGGATTACATTGTCTCTGTCCTTGCGCAAGAGACAGGCCTTATCATCGATGCTCAGGACATCAAGACTTCGATAGTGGATGTGCATACAGGGGTTAATGATCTTGGTCTGTGTGCACATTATCAGTACAAAGGAGACTTATGGATGATGCCTGATGTGCTAGGATATGCTCAATCAGTGCACAGTTTATGCAATTTCCAGCCGTATTCATGTTATGAGAGGTCTTATGGTACATTACGGCTTCGGTACGAACACCAAAATTTGTTCCCTTCTTGCGTGATGGATGATGACATTGGATGGGGCCTTGGCTACATGTCTGAAGATAACTGAAACATATTAACATGATGAGGCAGAGGAAAAGTGTTCCTATTTTACATGACTCAAATGGAAATATGTATGCACAACTCTGATTAACTTCATATTGAAAATTTACCACAGGTAGGTGACCAGTGGCAACCAGGATGGGGGTCGACCTGGCTACATACAGGGCGAGGATAGGCTGCTTCTGCAATCCTGCACATGGCTCTTTGCGCTGTTGGGCAGAGGCCTCATGTTTGCTGGTGTGGCTTGTCATGTCACAACTAATGCTGAAGCTAGCGGGGGATGTGGAGGAGAATCCTGGACCCAAGGAAAGGTGAAAATCAGAAATCAGCTTTATCCTGTTATCAGAAATCAGCTCTTTATCCTGTTAGAGTACTTTGCAATATATTGGTTCCTATGTTACAAGATGAATCTTGAACATTATCGTTAAGATGAATCTTTTAACATTATTGTTATCAAATATGTTCAGTGATTTGCAATTTGTTGGGATCAGTACAACTTGGATATGGGAACCGATTGTCTCTGTCATGTTGAAAGTGTAGATAAGACTGCCTGTTCAAAAATACATTTTTTTTTTAAATCCCCTGGGTGGTCTTTTGGGGCAATTTTGACTACTGTATCCATGTTAAACATCAATTTAACTTATGTACGATGTTCATTTTAGTACTTGTAGGTTTGAATTGCTTTTGAATGGCAGAAGTCCTCCACAAGATCCAGGGCTTTGAGTTTGTAGATACTTAATTATCACGTTTCTAAATAAGTGTACACTCGTGCATTGCAACCAATGTTATTACCATCTAATTTTTCCATTCTAGGAAGGCATCAAAGGGAAACGAAGGCCAGCAAAGGCAGTGGTCCCCAGATGTGCAGGAGACAGGAGCAAATGCTGGTGGAGGGTTTGTGTTTTCCCCTTTGACTCAGACTGACCAGTTCACATTATCAGGTCAGTTGGGCATTCCTGTTGCAGCGTTGCATGAGTCCCCCTTGCCCCCTGGACAAAATAGCGTTCCCCTAGAGTGTCCATTCAATGTGAAAAGTATTGGGGGATTGGGGAATTGTTTTTTCAATGCAATCTCATATGCAGTGTTTGGAATTGAGGAATACCATCTTGCGCTCAGGTCATTGTTAGTTGCACACATGCAGATACTACCTCATGCTTTTTGCAGGCTTTTCCTTCCTACAGGACTGTCCATGACTGATTACATAGTAACCAGTCAAATGCATTTTGATGGTACATGGGCAACTGATATTGAAATCTACTGCATGGCTTCAATGCTTAGAAGACCTATCTTTGTCTATAGTTACTGTGGTACAAGGGAGGGGTGGAGATGGATGAAATTTTCTCCAACAGGAATCGTAAGAGAGGACACAGATGGTGGGTATAGCTCTGGTATCTATCTTCGGAATACAGATAGAAATCACTATGACATTGTCACAGATGTAATGAGCTTAGAGCAGTCGAGGAATATGTCAAGGTTTCAACACTATCGCCACATGCAAAAAACAAAAGCAGAACAAGCAGAGCAGTTCCTTGCAGCAGACCGCTTGCGGAAGGCCAATCGTTATGCCCATGATGAGGAGTACAAGAAGTGTAAAAAGCTCCAAGCAAATGTTAGATATCAGAGTGATGAGGTCCACAGAAAGAGAAAAAATAGCCAAAAACAGACCAGGTACCAAACTGATGAGAATCACAGGATGGAAAAACTTGAACAACAGCAGAGCAGGTACCAAACTGATGAGAACCACAAGAAGCAGAAAGTTGCACATGAAAAGACAAGGTACCATATTGATGAGAACCACAGGCTGGAAAAACTTGAACAACAACAGACCAGGTACCACACAGATGAGAACCGCAAGAAAGGAAAACTTGAACAACAACAGAGCAGGTACCACACTGATGAGGACCACAGGATGGAGAAACTTGAACAAGATAGGAAAAAGTATCAAAGTGATCCAGAACTAAGAGCAGAAAAAATAGCACAGGTTCAGAATAATAGAAGGCTGGAACATGATTCCATAATTGTGGAGCAAGCTGTTAAAAAGTTCCAGAAGGAATGCAGGGAAGGACTTAAACATGTTTGTACTGTGTGCCATAAGATATTCTTCCGTTCACAAGTCGTGGTGTGTGATCGATCTAAGTTTGATTCTTCAGTTCATGGCTGTCTGACAGGTGAGTATGTTCATAAATGTAACAAAGAGTGCACCAGACAGCCTTGTCCTAAAGTTAAGTCACATGGTAAGGAATGGATTTTTTACACCTGCAAAGGTTACTTGTTGAAAAAGAAAATTCCAGCCCAGGCGCAAACTAACAAGATGAGTCTTCCAGAAATACCACCCCAGTTGAAATGTCTCAATACACTTGAGTCACAGTTAGTAGCTGTGAGAATACCATTCATGAAGGTAACAGCTCTTCCGAAAGGTGGTCAGAAAGGAGTTAATGGTCCTGTAGTGTGTGTTCCAGCAGATGTAAGTAAAACACATGCGGTTCTACCCAGAATGCCTTCAGAGGCGCAGTTTGTCAAAGTGAAGCTAAAGAAGAAGTTAGAGTACAGAGGGCATTACATGTACAGACAAATAAGCCCATTGAAGGTTGACACTGCTCTGCAATATCTTGTAGACAATAACAAACATTACAATGGTGTTTCTGTTGACACTGACTGGGTTGTGCCGTGGACTGAGGAAGGGGGGTTCATCCAACCGGCTATTACTGAAACTGAACATGGTCACGATGACACACAAAATCATACAGATGGCGAGCAGCAGGAAGGGAGTGACATGGTCCGGGCAGCCATAGATGGCATGGAAGACGAGGAGATGGACAACATTCTTGGACAGATCAATGTTGAAAAAGTAACGGAAGAGGCAGCTCTGAATGAAGACGACGATGACGACCAGCTAAGGGGTCTTCCACATGATACATGCCTGCAACCAGTAGACATAGGACAGGACTTCCTTGATCACTATGATGAACACGTACTTTGTGTGGCCCCGGGAGAAGGTAATAGGCCAGTTTTTGTCTTCAAGGAAGTCGGAGGAGAGGCGATGTCTTTCCCGGTACAGTTTCCAACGGGAGAGTATTCTTTCAACGATGACCGCGAGACACGTATAACTGCCAGTCAGTACTTCAAGGCACGCCTTATGGGTGCAGACTCACGGTTTGCGAGCGATGCCAGCTACATATTCTATGCACAATATGTAATAGAAACGCACTTCATACGATCGAATATTTCCATTTCGTTGCGAAAAAGTTCACCAATCACAAGTGACGGGCGTAGAATAGGGGCCCAAATGTTGTCGGACAGAGAGGACGTACAGGCCATTCTAAAGTCAGATGAAGGCTATCGCTTCCTTCAGCCAGTCAGGGGTACTCCACAGTTCTGGGAAAAGACGCTCAATGAATTGTACGCAATGATCAGGCAGATTGGAATTCCCACGTGGTTCGTGACTTTTTCTGCGGCGGACTTGCGATGGCCAGAAGTTTTGGAAGCAATTCGACAAGATCGTGGTACCGTACCAGTGAGTGAGTTGACGTGGGAAGAGCGTTGTGACATTTTGAAGAGTAATCCAGTCACTGCTGCTCGCATGTTTGATCACAGAGTCAAGCTGCTTTTCAAACATCTCATTCAGTCTCAGTCGCAACCCATAGGGGAAGTTGTAGAAACTTTTTCAAGAACTGAATTCCAGGCCCGTGGCAGTCCACACATACATTGCTTGTTGTGGGTGAAAGATGCGCCGAAATTGAACGTAAATTCTGAAGAGGAGATATGTGCCTTTGTGGACAGGTATGTGTGCAGTCAGCTACCCGACTCAGAGGCAGATAAGGAGCTATTTGACATAGTTAGTCAGGTTCAAACGCACCGGAAAGGTCATACAGCATCCTGCAAGAAAGGTGGCAAGGTCTGTAGGTTTGGATTCCCAAAACCTCCCGTGAAGCAGACATTTATGTGCGGCCCTGTGAAACTGCAAGATCTAACTGATGCAGAAATGGCATCCTTCAAAGGAAGAAAGAAGCAAGCCGAAGCAGTCCTTAAAAAATTCTGGGACGTGTTGGACAAGACCAAGGAGCCAAACAAGTGCTCCACGGACGCCATTCTGAAGGAGGCAGATCTCTCGGCCGCAGAGTTCTGTGACGCCTTCAACTTGATGGCAACCAGGAAGCAAGTAGTGCTCAGGCGCGAGCCAAAGGACATGTGGGTGAACAATTACAATCCACATCTACTCCGGGCTTGGAATGGTAACATGGACATCCAATATGTTCTCGATGCCTACAGTTGTGTTAAGTACATTGTATCGTACATTAGCAAAGCAGAAAGGGAAATGGGAAAGCTACTTAAACAGGCCCAGAAAGAGGCTAGGGAAGGGAATCAGGATGTAGTTAATGAAATGAGAAAAGTAGGCAACGCCTACCTTCACCACAGGGAAGTGAGTGCGCAGGAGGCAGTGTATCGAGCCTGTAGCCTGAAGCTAAAGGATTGTTCAAGAGAAGTCATTTTCATACCGACAGATGAGAAAGCTAGTCGCCTGTCTAAACCCTTGGCAGCGATCCAGAACATTGCTAGTGCAGAAAACGGCGAGGAGGAAAGCATCTGGATGCCGAGCATTATGGACCGATACAAGGCGAGACCACTGGAAGAACCCTTCCAAACAATGTGTGCCGCAAAGTTTGTCTCTGAGTATCGTGTGGTTTCCTTTTCGGGGAAGCAACAAGATGGTGAGCAGCCATCTCGAGGCACCAAGAAGTATGTCCTGAATGATAATTTAGGGTCTGTACAAAAGCGCACCAGATCGAACCCTGCTATCATTCGCTTTGCCAAGTTTAATAAGGAAAAAGATCCAGAGCGATTCTACTTGACGTTGCTCAAGTTATACTTGCCGCACTACTCTGACATGCAGTTAAAACCAGAACAGTTTGCAAAGTATGAAGACTTCTACTTGAGTGGCTCTGTTTTATTGTCTGAAAGGACAGGTGTCTTAAATGTCAGGGATATTGTGGAGAATAACAGGTGTCAATTTGAGAAAAATCGTGAAGAACTTGAGGGGGCACGTAAAGAAGTAGAAAACACCAGCGGTGATCTAGATGATGCTTGGGCCCAGATCTTCCCTGTACAGGAACAGGACAGATTTGAGTGTCAAGACGCGCAAGTAAAAGTCCAACTTTTCGATGATGAAGATATTGAGGATGACATCCCTGATCTTGCGATTGTGGACAGGACAGACAAGTCGAAAGAACAAGGCTTCACCCTAGAAAAATGCCAGTTGCAGATCGCTTCAAAAACTGCACTCCCTCTAATGCAGTCGCTCAATCCCATGCAACAAGATGTTTTCTATTTTGTACGGAAGTGGTGTTTGGAAACTGCAGCGGGGAAGCGACCGGAGCCCTTTCATATTTTTGTAACGGGCGGTGCTGGGACCGGAAAGAGCCATCTTATCAAGTGCATATGTTACGAAGCTACGAGAATACTTAAGCAGACACAAGAGAACCCTGACGATATCTCTGTCCTACTTACGGCGCCCACGGGAACGGCCGCTTTCAACATCGGTGGAAGCACTGTCCACCATGCGTTCCACTTGACATTTGGTTCTAAATATCAACCCCTCTCGGAAAAAACACTGAATACAGTGCGCGCACAGTACCAAAGTCTAAAGATTGTGGTCATAGATGAAGTGTCGATGGTTGATAAAAATGTAATGTCCTTCATCGACGGTAGATTGGGCCAACTGACACATGCGCACCCAGATGCAAAGTTTGGAAATGTAAGTATATTGGCAGTTGGCGACATGTACCAACTACCTCCAGTCAAAGGTAAGAGCCTTTGCAGGGATAGAAAAAAAGAGATCATTGACCTCTGGAATCCCATTTTTGAAGTTGTGCAACTAGAGGAGATCATGAGGCAGAAGGATGATGCTGCATTTGCCGAGCTTTTGAACAGGCTTAGGGTAAAGAGAAAGAAAGACAAACTTTCAGATGAAGATGACAAAACTCTGTGTTCAAGGGTGCTCTCTCTTGACTTTGCATCAGATGATTACCCTAAAGATGCCCTTCACATTTTCGGCACCAATGATACTGTTGATCGGCATAATGACAACATGTTGATCCTCCGGTGTTCACCGATTAGACGATACGAGGCCTTTGATTTTTCCAAAGATCTGTGCTCAGGTTCGATTAAAAGGAGAGATTTAGTTGAAGGGGTACGAGACGACCTACTAGATGTGCTCCGAGTCGGAGTTGGTGCTAGGGTCATACTTTGCCGCAATGTCAACGTTGAAGATGGTTTAGTGAATGGTGCATTTGGAACTGTGACTGGAATGAAAGGTGGGGAAGATAATGCCAGTGAAGTTGCAACTGTTTATGTGCTATTTGATAACCCAAGGGTAGGTGCTGAGGAAAGGCAAAAGAGTGCTGTTCCCAAGGAGATACCTGTCAACTCAGTGCCAGTGCGTCAGATCGAGAGCACCTTGAAAAAAATTCGCAATGTTACACGTCACCAAATCCCGTTGAAGCTAGCCTGGGCATGTACGACACACAAAGTGCAGGGCATGACTGTTCCTAAAGCGGTTGTCTCCATGAAAAAGGCTTTCGCATCAGGTATGTCGTATGTGGCATTAAGTAGGGTTTGTTCAATAGGTGGGCTCTACATTACCGACTACAAGCAGGACTCTATCTACTGTGATGAGCAAGTAGAGGAGGCGGTCAAAAGTATGAGGCACTTACAGTTTAGATGTGACCCGTTCATAAATATTGATGACAGATCTGAAAGCAATAGGGTCCTAAATATTGTCCACCACAATACTGAAGGCCTGGTAGGCCACTTTAAAAGTCTGAAATCCACCTGTCTGCTCAAAGCTGATATAATATGCTTGACTGAGACATGGCTATCTGGTGATGTGCAGTCTTCTCAGGTGCAGCTAGAAAACTTTACTGTGTTTCGTCAAGACAGGAGACGTGTTTGTGAGGCAGACTCTATGACAACAAGTTCCCCTCATGGAGGAGTGGCAGTTTATGTCCGTGATGGGTACAGATGTTCTGAAATACCTATTCCAAGTGACATACGCCTTGAATGTGTGGTTATGCGTATGTCTGCTGAGGGAGTGGAAATTCTCATTGTACCTATTTACAGGCCACCCAATGTGAAAAAAGATGTATTCATATGCAATTTAGAGAAATTGATGCAGCACCTGGCCACGGTGAAACGAAATACTACAATCTTTCTTGGGGACTTTAACGAGAACTTGATTTCAGGGGAAGACAACAAAAAGATTCTGAATTTCTTTGTGACAAAGGATTTCGAACAGTTGGTGGAAGATCCTACAACCATGAAAGGAACCCTTATTGACCATGTTTACATTTCACCAGTGCCATCAAATGTAAGCTGTGGGGTCATACAGACATTTTACAGTTACCATGATGCTGTGTATTGTTCGCTGTATCAGTGATGCTGCAATAACCTGTGAAAAGGCGATGGAATAGAAAAAAATTCCTTCCTTTGTTATCATAATGAGGATATGCACCAGCTCTGCCCTTGCCAACCGTATTAGGTGGGCAAGGGAGAGGAGGCATTACCCGCTCCGCCTACGGGGGTTCCTGGTGCAAAAAAAAAGGATAGTCGCCAGTCTGGCCTTGCATACTCTGATTGGTCAAACTCAATGTTGAACAAACAGGGTATGCGAGGGGGAGGGTCATATATACCCGCTCCGCCCTTGCCAACCACTAACCTCAGTGGTTGGTAAGGGGGTTCCTTGCGAAACAGGAACCCCCTTACCAAGAAACCATTGAGGTTTGGAGTTTGTAAGGGGGTTCCTGGCGACATAAGGATCATCACCAGCTCTGGTCTTGGTAATCCTGTTTGGTCAAAGCTGAACAAACAGGGTATGCAAGGGGGAGGGGACATGAACGATGAAGTCGTACCCACTCCGCCCTTGCCAACCCCTAACCTCAGTGGTTGGTAAGGGGGTTCCTGGTGAAACAGGAACCCCCTTACCCACCCCTAAGGTTAGGGGTGGGTAAGGGGGTTCCTGGTGTTACAAAGGAAGGAAAAAGAGCTCTCCCCTGTGATTGTGGTTGAGGAAGGAAAAATAGCTCTCCCTGTGATTGGGATAGAGGAAATGAAAAAAGAAGAAAAAAACGGAATGCACAAGGATAACAATAGGTAGTCACTTTTAAACAATGATCTAATCTCTTCTTTTTTTTCCCTTTCTTTTAGGAGACCATTCTTCTGTTCGAAGAGCACCTTAAAGTACCTTGGAAAATATATCAGGCGGTTTTTTTTCTTAACTTTTTCTTTATATTATAGATTCTATATTTGTAATCTTGTATCTTGATCTTATGTAATATATCTTTTTCACTCTTATTGTCATGTTTCAACTCATTTTTCCTTTTGAAAGCATGAAATTCCATATTTAGAGTTCTCCACCACTGCATCATTGTCAGTAACCATAATTTTCCTTTTCTTTTAAGTGGTTAAGCAGTCAGAAGATCATGCTCAAGCAGTCTGAACATACAGCAGGTATGCTTGTGCTAATATAACAAGGAAATAAAAATAGAATTGTTTTCTGTTAAAACACCAGTAAACATGTGTTTTAGATCTAGAGAAAAGGTGATGTCAAGTGTAAGTTGTTGGGTCAACAGCAAAGGGTGCACATGATGTTGATTGTTTCTTAAACTTCAAAGAGACTGATTAACCTATGATTTTTATCCTGAATGCTTCTTTTCCTCAAACCTCACTCCTGTTTCTGTCCTCCAGATGGGACCCATCTAGAGAAGAGAGGCAGAACGTGGTCCATGTCTCCATGAGAAACTGCATGGGGAGGTCCCAGCAAGCTGCAGCTGCGCAGAAGGACACCAGCTTTGCAAATTTTGATAACAATTATTAAGCTTCAGATTGTTTGGCTCACATAGTTAAGACTCAAAGTGTATATTATTTCAGCTTGCATATTTTTTGTACTTCCATTTTTCTTGTATTTACAGTTTTTGTATTTGCATTTTTGTATGTACTAAAAAGTAATAAGATTGTGAGAGAAGACAAAATGTAAGATTTCAAAAATTGTTTGATTAAACCTGTCAAGAAGATTCAAAGTGTACATGACTTGTGCTTGTATCTCTCCTCTTAATTACATTGATGGTGAGAGTGAGAGTGTGTGCTGAGTGAATCATTTGACATTCATCCTTGTTGGGGCTAAGAACATTCAAACTATTCAATGAATGGCACTCCAGTAGTATCTTTATGAAAGTCTTGCAATATGAGCAAAGGCAAAATATTCTCTTACCCATCCCTCCAAAGTACCTTTGTAGAAGTATGAATGGCAGGCTAGACTATGCGAAGGTAAACATTTTGCATTTGCCCGCAAATGTTGCCTCTC